>NC_082381.1:65584048-65699048 GCF_027477595.1 Haemorhous mexicanus | reverse complement strand
CGAATGAGTGGGAAAGGATTAGCAGCTCATTATCACTTCTCAAGACAGCCAGGCATTTTTGGTGATTGTATGGTACCTGTGCAAGTGACAATAACAAATACAACTGATCAGAAGATAGAGAATATTCACATTGGAGAGAAGAAATTACCTCCAGGCATGAGGATGCATGAGTTTAATCCAATAGGTAACCATATCCTATCTTTTAAAAAGCAGGTTCTTAATCTTTAGCAAAATTTCAAACACAGGAAAGTGGTTTTGCATAGTTACATGTACACTTATATATGTGTTTGTGTAGTGGGGAGGGTAGGTGTACATACAAACACAGACACTCATCAACTATCAACTTGTTCTGCATCCCTACAAACTTTGTTTCTCTTAGTGTCTTATTTTAGACTAGGTATTATGGGCTTCTATTAAAAAGGAGGTTTTGATTTTATATTCACAATTATTTTCTTACTAAGCTTTAAGGGAATCTAAATGTATTATTTATATTGGTGGCTCAGAGCATTGCCATTTCCGTGTGAGCTTATGGCAGTAGAGTGGAAGTGTATGTTTTAGTTTAGCTTGTGTCTACCATAGTTCCACAAATTGTGTCTGCTTAGATTAGATAAAAAGCAATGTGTAGTCAGAACTGGTCTAAATTGTTTTAGTTTCTACTTTCTAATCAGGATGGTTTTTTTGCTAAATTTCTGTGGAAAAGAGTATAAAACTTCAGAAAGAACACAGATCACAACAAGTTTTTTTCAAGAGTAATACTTATATACACAATCTGCTTTCTTTTCTCAACACTTCTTTATTTTAGGACATTGTGGTATAGTCAGAAGGAGCAGACGTGTCTTTGTTTCATAATACAAATTCTTCTCCTTCAATGAGCTACATTATTATGTGAATATGGATCATGATAGAAGAATATAGGAAAATGTTCTTAAAGCACAACAGGGAACTAAACAGTATTCTTTATTTTAAGTAGCTAAGATAATTATATTAAATGACTCCAAACTATTGAAATACATTTTTTTAACATAGAAAAGATTATGCAGATTTACACCAAATAGCTACAAAAGCAGTTTTTAAAATTAATAACTTTTTGCATCTTGGTAATGATACATACTTGATCAAGGCAGTTACTTTTAGAATTGTATTAGTTTGGGTTTTTTTAAGTGAACATTTTAATACTTATTCCTCAAAAGAAGTCCAGCTCAGAACTGAAATGTCAAGTTAGTTTTGCCCATGAGCTTCATTTTATATCCCTACCTGTAAACATTTTGAAGAAATAAAGCACAAAGGCTTACAAGTAGAAATCTAGTAATACTGTAAATCAGATCAGAAGATACTATACCCACAATAACAGTAGCAATTAACAGTAACATTCATTTGTCTCACATAAAAACATGGGGGGGAAAAAAGTGGAAGTAATAAATTATCCATGCTGGGTTCCTTGAGCTTCACAAAACAATCCTACCCTGTAAAGTATTTATTTCCCCAAAAAAGACATTGCAGTATTTGTCCTGAAAAGCTGTTGGTTTCTTCTGCAGAAAATAAGCTCAATAGTTCTTCCAAAAATGTTATTTTTCTTGCTTGAATGCAAATTTTCTGTATTCTGTGTCATTTTGTGTAGAACTTAGCCTATACACCCTTTTCTTACTACATTTTGTGTTTCCAGCATTTGGAAAACACATCCTACAATTTACCTAGCAGACCCAACAGAAGAAGTGTCAGCATAGACAGGTATTCCTGCTGGAATATAAGTCTAGTTTTGCTTCAGTCACTAAAAGTACTGTTGGCAATTGTCCTGATACTTCCAGTAGAAATGATTCAAATTATTTCACCCAAGTCCCTTTGCACAACACTTTCTTGTTCTTAAGTGTGTTTGAAACTCCCTTTGAAAACATTAAGCTCAAAGACTTTGGTAAAGTTAATTCTGAATTTGAGCTGGAGCCTTTAATCTTTCAATGCTTTAATCAGACTCCTTGGAATACTTTTTTTTCTATTCAATTCCTAGTGTCAGTTTAGACTTTAGCCAGCAGCATTAACTCCGTGTTTTCTGCATTTTTGCAAACCTAATCTTGAAATAGTTAAATTTTGTTACATTTTGTCATGGAGCAGCTGTCTGCTTTCACTTCCTGAAGAGTATCAGGTACATTATGAATAATCTGGAAATCAGACAATTTTCTGCCTGCCTATTCTTTTTTATTTTAATTCCTCTCTTTTAAGTGTGCTTTCAGCTCTTTGTTGTCATCTTGAGAAGGCAAAGTCTGCTTTAATGCTTCTTTTTACTTACGTAAGAAAGAGCTTAGAAGGAAGCTTACAAGCCTTTAGCAAAAGCTTTATCTCTATAATGCTAGGGAAATAGTGAAGGGATTTAGCCAAGAATCTAAGAATGAGTATGTCTCTTGATATCTTCACTGCCAAGAGTGTCTCAGTCTGCACTGCTTGTATAATAGCATGAAGTCATCTTCCATGTAGCATTCATAATCCTTCTTCTCCCTTCCATCTAATGCAGGTAGAATATTGAGACACAAGTAAACCACAGTAATTATGAAATAAAGTTTAAGTTCAGCTTATTTTCCATTATAGTGTGTATTAATGTAGATTTTATTTGTTGTATTTTGCAATTTACTAACTAAATCTGCAAACTAGTGTTATTGAAAATAAAATCTCAGTACTAGATCTGTGCACAATTAAAGGATGTCACTTCAATTTTGTTTTTTGTAAATAATTTTCCTCTCCTTGCTTTTCTAATGCAGGGCCTTATTTTGTTGATAGAGCTCTGAGACTGAAATGGCAACATTTCATGTGCATTAACTGTATGAGAGGGGGAATCCAGGATGCTTAAACATGCAAGTGTGATATTTGGGTGATGCCTATTTGTAATAAAGCTAAAACTGTTGGATTTTTTCTTACAGAGCTTTTTGGGGGTTTTAATTATGTGAAGTTTGGGGGGTTACATCTGGCGTCTTCTGTTGCTTTGCATGCGTACTTTATCTGTTAAAAATCTCTTCAAGCAGAATGCCTTGAGCCTGGAGGATCCATTACTGCTACAGTGGGTATTGACTTCTGTGATTCTACCCAGACAGCCAGCTTCCAGTTATGGTAAGTTCTTGGGAGGGGATGGGTAATTTTTTTCTCCTGGAAGGTAAAACTAGTGTTCATTGGAAGTCTACTTGGTGGTATCAGATTTACTGTTTTATTCAATATTCAAAGAATGAAACAAAATTTACAACGTGGTATACATCCAAGATGTTTTAAGAGAAATAGCACATTATTAGTGTTCAATTTTACTTTTAGAAGCTTTACTTTTTTGTCCCACTCTTCTAGGGATTCTTCGTCTTAATTCCATCTGGAAAAGAGCACTCATGTCTGACTATTCTGCTTTAGTGTTTTGTGTGTGTTCTTCCTTGTAAGAAACAGCAAGTCAAAATGGCACATAGTGTGAGCAGTTTTACTACCCTGCATCTTAATTATGGGTGCTCATGGTCATTGTAACATGACTGCCTGAAAACAACCCCAAAATTTGCCCACCAGTGAAATGCTGTAAATTCTTTTAAATCAATAGTGAGAAACCAAGTGACTGGCTGGCCAGTCACTAAATCTTGTCTAGTATGTCTGATTTACATTTTTTGTGCTCCTTATTGGTGTGTGCAAGATCCTTTTTCTGCCTCCTAGGTTCCAGCAAGGAGCCCATTTACCCTGTGAGAGTTCTGTTACAAACTAGCATTTGAAAATGGGTTAATTTCAACATTGGGAAAAAAGGGATGGGGAGAAATGGATGTGAGAAAACTTGAAACCTTCTTTTAGGGGCTTTTCAGGTTTATGTAGTGTTTTAAACTGTGCAAAAGCACTATACAGGTCTACACATTTTTATTTTTTCTTACATATTTTGAAGTAATGGATTTTTTTATATGTTTTGTTGCAAGAAACACAGCTTTCAATATTCCATTTCTCAAACTTTTCTATGTACAGTAGATGCTCCTGCATAGTCACTTTACACATATTTGTACTCCCAGCAGAATCTCTGCAGCATGTAGTTTGTGCATGTCGTGCTGTTATAGCTGGCCTGTATGCTGTTTGCTGGAATTTGGAAACAACTTTGAACTGTTGCCTGATGTTTATTTGGGAAAGAGGTTCCCTTGTAGGCAGTGGTTTCAAAATTGCTTTAAAATCATATACTCTGACTCTCTTTATCTAAATAAATTTTGAATTTTATAAAAAAGTATCAGCTTGATAGTTTATCAAGCAGAAATATTATTTTTTAAATAAAGCAGATATTTTTCTTTCAAGTACGTAATTTCAGTCTACCAATGATTTGATTTTTAACTTACACCATTTATTGCTAAGAATCTTACCAGTGATGAGGATAAGCAATGTAGCATAACACATTGATTTTATGCAGATCATCACCTTTATGTTTTGGGAGGTCTGCTGTATTAGTGATATATAAAAACTGATTACTTTCTCCAACATTGCCTAGTAATTGTTTATTATTTTCCTATTAGACAAACAAGACAGATCAATATTCCTGAACACCAACCAGACTATGAGTAACATCACTGTAAATAGATTTGCCTCAGACCTCAGTGGTGTATTCATTTTAATGATTTAGACAATGTGAGTCCAATGACAAAAGCGCTCAAGCTAAGTTTAAAATTAAATTAAGAGTAGGAATTGCTTGCTTTGTTCCTTTGCTAATTGATAGGGCCTTGTTTCTTTGCTGTTAGTTCCTATAAAATAGTATAAAAATAGGTAAAATGTTGTTTGCATTAAATTTACTATCTTACACTGAAAACTTATTTTGTTCAAAATCCTACTGATCTTCTGTATCACTGGAGAAACTGTGAAATGAACATCACAACAGTGTGATGTTTTGGGAGCAATGTCTCAAAGAACTCAGCTGCAGTGTCTGTAGCTTATTATACTTTTCAAAAAGCTTTTATCCAAAAGAAGGAATGACTTCTAGAAGTTTGTCAAAATGTAGCTGAAATAATGTGCGCACAGAGGTGCCTATATTCTCATATTTCCTTTTAACATATCTCTATGAAAGAAGTTGTCAGTTATTTTATATTTTTGCTAGAAGCATGCTCAGCTATAAAGTGTTCCTAATCATAAGAATTTTCTTTACGTTGTTATAAGAGGAGCACTTTATCTTGCATCAAATGTAATTGATCCTGAAGCAGTGTAATCACAATTACTCACTTTCTTAATTGGCCTGCCCAAAATCAGAAAATGGAAACCGATCGGCAGTGTTTAAATCAATAGCTTTGTAGTAAAGCTTGTGGGGGTAGGGACATAGTGGTAATGGGTAGATCAATTGGTCTTAGATGCCAATCATGGACTGTGTGTTTTGCATAGCAAACACTACCCTTCTGCTTAGGGATGTGCTGTTGTACTAGTGGTTCGATAAATACAAACTGTATAAAGAAAAAACTAACATGAGTCATAAAGTATTTACATCTTTTTCTGAACTTGTACAAGTCAAGGACAATGAAGGAGAAGCTGCAATATAGAGGTTTGAAGGAATGAGCTTTGAAAGACCTCCTGTTCAAATACTATTTTTGGAAAAAACCTTACCAAGACCACACATCTAATTAAAGTGGGCTGAAATGCCTCAAGTTAAAAACTTTGCCTAATGCATTTATTTAGGATGTGTATTAGGATGTTCACAGCATGTACTTGTAAGGAGAACATCTCTTCATTGTTATTTTTCTTATGCCATCTCCTTCCAGAGGCAGCTATTTCAGCCACATTGGTGTTCTGCATGATAATGCCTCTCAAGCAGAAAGTTAAAGAGGAATAAATGAAGGGACTCAGACTTTAAAAAAGATTTTTTGAATGTTACTCTTGGTTTTTGTGTTACTTTGTTCTCATTTTGCAAGTAGGATATACACAGCTTAGGAGTTTAGAGCAATTTGTTATTGGCTAACTTGTATGCAAAGCAGGTTGCTATCTTGTTGAATTCTGGTTAAAGTTCAGTATATTCACCATCCGAGTAAGAGACCTGAGCCTTAGCTAAGGAGGTAGGCATCAGCTGAGCAGAGAAAAGGTTAGAATGGATTTTTGATATAACAGACTATCTGCAATACTCCACTGACTGTGGAATTACTTCCTTTTTTCCCCATGTCAGATCTTAAAGATTTCCATATCAGTGTGGTTTTTGTGGAATCGTTGAGCTCCTGGTGTTCACCATTTCAACAATCCTACCACTTGTGTTATCTTTACTGTCTTACATGTCTCTGCTTTTCACATATTCTCAAGTCTTTCTCTCAGCTTACTAGTTTTTTGAGATGTCTGAACAAAGATATGGGAGCTTTGCTATGTCAGAATTTGCCCGTGGATCCTTGGAATGAAAATATTTGAATCCCTTGAGATGAAAGAAAAGGAAGGTTATAGAGACAGAGAGTTATAGTACATACATAACCTTACTCTATTTTTTGTATGTGTATTTAGCATTATGAATTCCTGTCCATGTTTGTATAACTCAATAAGCAAATGTCCAATTTCTTGTAGGCATGAGGAATAGCTAAAGGTGAAGAGATGTCCTTTTTGCAACATTAAAAGCTGGAGAAGAAAACTTGTCTTTACCTTGGTTTTCTTATTCTTTTCATCCTCTCTTTCCAAATTATCTTAGTTGTTCCCAAAACCATGAAAGAACCACAGCTTTAAAGATAATTTATGGAGAACCTGGTTCTGTTCTTTTGAAGAGTACACAGGGAGTTGTTTAGCTTTCTTTGAAACTGTTTGGTGTAGGGGAGATGTCAATGCCATGTGTCTCTCTCCCTTGTTTTGACTTTGCATTTCATCTCCCTAGTTTTCTCAAGGCTTAAGGGCAAAAAACACAACCAGAGCTCCCAAGAAGAAAGAAAAATCAAATTAAAGCAACAGTTTTGTGCCTTTCATTCTTTTTCAAAATAATTAGGCAATTGGAAAATAGCGTGACATGACAGAGGTTTTTAACTTGGTTACCTTATTCTGGCATTTCTTAGTGTCCCAGTGTCATCAGAAGGACCCTCTCCTTCTGATGAGGAGAATACATACTCTTGTATGTCCGTTCATTTCGTCTGTCCTCTACTATATAAAGAAAACATTTTCCTGATTACTCCAGAAGAGTCTGCTGTAGCAAAAAGAATCTAGCAATTCCTTAAATGAAGTAAATTCTGTGAATGAGACTTAAAAACTTTATTTAGTCTGCTCTCTGCAGGTTTCATCTTATTGTAGATGCTTTTGCTCTGAATTTTATTTTCAAAGGAAGAGATTTTTTGCAGCATGAAATTTGCTTACTTCACTCTGTGTTGATGTAGAAATCTTCCCAAGCAGAACTTCTACCTGCAAAGCAAGTAAATGAAGAGGGTTGGTTGGGTAGCAGTCAGTATTTCTGTTGAGTGCAAGCATGCATTCAGGTGTAGACGCTTCCACAAAAGCATCTGATTAAAATTATGTAGTGGAATATGTTATGGAATATATTAAAAGCTAATGTTAGAGATGCAGGATTGTCTTCACATCACTGTCACACTTGCATTTTCACTTTTTTCTTGCTGTTTCCTTCCCTAGTGCTTTGTCAGCAGATAACCAAGTTGCTTATAAATGTAAGACAAGCAATCTGGTACTCTTCTCTTTATTTCATTACTCTAAAGTAGTCAGTTGGCCTTATTCCAGAACACAATTATGCCAAGATAAATAACTGACCTGGAAAAAACAAGGCTGGACATGAACAACTGCTTTCATTTGTTCTATTGCTTTGTCCTTTTCTCATGCAAAAGTAGGATGCAGTCGTTTCCTTTCTTCAGCAGAACTAGGAATCAAGTGCCCTATACTTTTCTATTCCATATTTTGTTTTGCAGGAAATTAATTCTCTCTTTGTGTTGCTCTTTCCCTCGTGTTCTTTTTTTTAACATGTGTGGAAATTTTTGTGAATTCAAGACAAAACAGTAAGCTGGTTTGGGATAGATATGTTCTGGACAAGCTCCTGCTGAGAGTGAAGCAAAAAAGGATAGTATAAAGAGCAAGAAGAATATTCCCAGTCTTACTAGAATACTAATTTATTAAAAGCCTTGGAAGTTAAGACTTTAACCACCTTTAACCTGCTATTGTGGAATTTTCAAAGAAGTCATTCACAAGTGTTCATATTATTTACTTTAGTTTTAAAGAAGATTTTGCCATTTCTGTTCTCAAGTTTTTTGTTATGGCAGAGAACTTCTTTACCAGGAGCCCTTCAGAGCCAATTCTTTACAAAAAAAACCAGCTAAACTGAGAGAGAGGGAATAGCCAGGGGTTTCAAATGGCAAGTGCTAGCTGCAAATTCCATCTACAAACATGTGCAGAAATCTTTAAAATGTGCATCTTCTGAATGGTTGAAAGTTAGTTTTGCAGTGTCAGTTATCATGGAGCTAGTAAGTCTTCCTTTGTTCCTGTGGGAGCATTATTGTCTTTGTCTCTCTTTTCATCTTGATCATCTTGATGCATGCATCAGAAGATAAATTCATGTGATACTTGTAGCTGAGTCATGGAAGTGATGTTAGTCTTTTAAAAATATAGTATGTACAGCTTAGCAGTTTTTAAGGAGTCAGTAAGAGTAACAATGTGTAATATAATTTGCCCATAAGTTCGCAATTAAATACATAACCGATTTTGCAAGCTACTGTTGGAAAGGTACTGTTGTCAGACATCCCCAACTGTTTGATCCTTTTAAAGCTTCCCTCTAAGAACTTCTCATTAAGTATTCACATTCCTCTGAGACTGTAACTTACCAATTTATTGCACGTGCTAATAACAGGAAACACAGTCTTTAATTTTTGAAATCAAAAAACATGTTCTGTTGCCCTGAAAAACTTTGGGTATTTTTTCTGGTAAGCTGCTTCACCTTCATCTTTCAGGAAAGTTTAAGCAACACCACCTGAGAGATGCTTCAGTGCAGCTTGAACCAGTTGTCCAGCAGATTTTTAAAAGTTAATGTAATTTTTTGTTTTAGCATCATTAATATTAATTATAGTCTTGAAAATATAAATGAGTAAGTTAAATACACTGAAATTTAGTTCACTAGGTATTGGGGGAAGTTAAGTATTTGTATTCCAAGCCTCAATTTTATTCTCAAATTTCTTCATTAGATATCTGATGAAATCTCCGTCTTTGGAGATACTTAGAGCTCAAATGGACAAGGCCATGAACAAAGTGAGCTAAGGTGAGCCTTGCTTAAGCAGGGGGCAGAATCAGATGATTTCTAATGTCCCTTCATATTGTGCTTCTCTGAAATTATGAAGTAACTTTTGTTAAATTATATATTATGAGCTCTCTAATATAAAGATGTAATAAAAGAGATGCAAATCAATAAACAAAAGCTGTATATTTAATCTGTGAAGTGTCTGATAGAGTGAATCTATAAGGAAGGATGATTTTCTATAGCTGAGAAAGAAATTTACTGTAGCATACTGGAATTAAAATCATGCAAAGTAACCCAGATGCTGACTAAAGTGAAATTAAGAACAAAGTGGTTTTGAAGAACAACTAGCAATCAGAATTTCTGTTTGTAGGCTATGAAGAGTTCATGTTTTATCAAAGAATATATATTAGCTATTTATTCACTAGAGAAAATGGAAGTGGAATGTTTGTTAACAGCAGAGGTGTCAAGTGGTCCTCTTGAGCAGTTATGGACATAAAAAATCTGAGCTGTACTCATGCATTTATTCCTTCTTATTGTGGAAATACTGTTATAAGCATTAAAGCAATCTAATAATTGATGTTATAAGTCAAGTTTATGTACAAATGGCATCTCTCCAGTCAATGTAGGACATAAATCATTGTACACAAAATGGTTTATCTGTTTCATGCTGAGTCATATAGAGTACATCTTGCTTAAATATGAAACATAACAACATTGGTTGAACAATCATTTGAACAGTGTCAGTGAAGGTATTGTTGAAAGTGTTAGTCTTATAGTCCAAGTAGTAGGTATGAATAGCAAAAAATTAATGAGGCAGTTGATTAAAGACCCTTCCATCAGCTCTTAAGATGACTGAGTTCTTAATCACTTTTCAAAGGAAAAATTAAAGAAAAAAATACTTCTTGTTTATTTTACTGTGCACTTAATCAGGCTAGACAATCAAATAATCACTGCTCTTTTATTATAACAATGACTTCAGAGATGGATGGTATTTAAGGTAGTACAGGGGGAAAAAAAAGTTTGAATTTGTTAGCTTTTAAAAGCAGAAGTTAATAAATTATTTTTTATAAAGGAAGTACTAAGAGTTTGAAAAATTGTTCCCCTGTATGTTTACTAAATAGCAGTTCTGAGAAAAGTTAGCATAAATGTCCGGTTTTATTTGAACAGCCCATAGTTGGGACTGCACTCATAGGCATAATTATAACACATCAGAAGCTAGAAAATAAGAACATACTAGTTCCTAAGCATTTCCTTTTTAAAATGGGTAATTACGATAAGTATTAGAATTTTGACTAGAATGACTGTAAAATGCTTCTCTGTTTCCAGGTGGCTTGTCTTGCGTCTTTAGTAGGGAGACACGTGTTTTTTCTATATTATGGATCTATAGTGTTGTTTGTTTTCCATCAGTCCATCTTGTTTCAGAACTTTGAAGTTGCAGTAGCATATATTTTAGGTTAGTTTAAATAACATGGATGTTAATGGATGAAATGTATTTTCCGTTCTAATGATTGTATCATTATATTTAAGTAAGATATCTGAGGCATATCACCAATCAATATATATTGGCTATTTGGTACACCAGAAAAAAAAAGGGCAAATGTTCTTTTCTAAAAATTTCTCAGGCCTTAAAGCATTAACAAAGATTCTGACTGGATGTACTGATCCTGAATTGCTAAGCAAATCCCTTATGGTACAGTTAGTCAATGAAACATAGCAGGGTGAATGTATCTTGAGTTTCTGTAGCCTTGAAGAAGTCTCAGACAAAATAGTTGGAAACTCAGAGAATTGAATGGATAGGGAGAGAAAGTTCACTGTATGATATTTATTTCTTAAGGAGAAATGTGTAACATTTAATAGTATTGTGTTTCTAGTGATAGTATTTTTTAACTCTGCCAGTAAAAAACATTCTGCAGTTTTCTAGCATGCTTTTACATTAACCAGTATGCTCTGTGATTTTGTTTAAATATACCAAATACTGTAAAACTGAAGTTATCAAAAATATTTCTCCTTTACTAATGTATTTATTGTTTGGCTTGTTTGTGGGTTTTTTCCCATACAATACCATCCTTTTGTCTGAAATTATATATTTTCTATGTTTACCCCTATTTCTAGGACAGCTGTAGCTGATGACAGGATGCATAACGGTTTTCTCAAAGGATTTGTGAAAGGCACAATAATTTGTCCTTTGCCAGCATTTAGATTGAGTGTGATGCTTTGTAGATCACAAACAAACATTGAATTGAGTAAAAGTTACATTTTCAGAAATACAAGACTATGCCTACCACATTTGTACTGGAGAAAAATGAATCAGCTTTACTAATGTAATAAGTTAGACAGCTTTCAAATTAATAAGGTAGAAATCTTACAGGTAGTTCTTACACTTTTTAATGATTTCACAGAAAATTTGAAACTGATATATGTATATTTATTTATCTATGTTGAAGCATTTGGTTGATTCTCTGTAATTTCTCTTTTCTAGCACAAAGGATGATCACTTCAATGTTAACATTCAGCCCCCTGTTGGAGAACTGCTCCTGCCTGTCACTATGTCAGAGAAAGATTTTAAGAAGGAGCAAGGTGAGAAATACTTCAGTAGCTTCAGTAAATTTACTTGGATGGGACGAGAGCTGCATGCCTTTGAATTTCCAAGCATATAGAAAGTGCTTCCAGTTGTAGCTGGTTGAGTTAGCCTCTGTTAGTATTCAGTCTGACAATTTTAAGTAGTTTAAAAATATCTTGAGAAGGATGTGCCATGATATGATGCAGTCTTTAAAGGATCGATGCCCACTGTTTACCCTAAAACAGTCTTTCAGCTCAAAGACTTGGCTTCCCATCATGAGGTGTGAATGCCTTTCCTACCAGCAGTGAAACAGAGACTTGTGATGCCAGCTCAAGGAAATGAACCATTTATACATTGGTATTGCATCGGATTTTACTATTCTTTATTCCAATACTAATTTTCAATACTGTTAATGTGCCTGTTCCTCAGGTATTTGATGATTGTTTTAATCTTTTCACTTTCAGACACTTCATATATAAAAACTACTCTTGTTGGAATACTGTTTTTTATACTTCTGCATTCTACTAATAATGTGTTTTCAAAGAATTTAAGTCTCTTATACTAATCCAGGCTCAAACCCCCGTAAGAGCTTTTAGTGATTTGAATATTTTATTCAAAATAATTAGAGAAAATTGTGCCTAGGTTTGACCTAAGCATATGTGAAATGGAATAGTCAATACTGCTGTCCTTAATTTGGATATGATTCTTGGATATTTTAAAATATAAGTGGTTACATTTTGGATGCACTCAAATCTAGTAATGTTTACTCATATATCTCAATGTATGGGGATTTACATGTGTATGTCTCTCCACATTGAGATGAGAATATGCCCATGGGATCCTGTCTCATTGCTGTGTAAGGCTCAGAAACTCAGTATATCTATCAAGCAGTCAAGAACACCAATGAGTAATGTTATGTATTATTAGTTATTGCTTTTGAGCATTTCTTGCTTTTGTGTTTTTGAATTATTAAGAAAGTAGTTAAAATACTGTCTAGATCGTTTGCAGTTAAGCTTATGGCTGCAGTGAAAAGTTAAGATTGTGCTTTGTTTTCATAACCAATTGATACTTATTTGCTATTCTTACCCTTTGCTGGCTAAAGCCTGCCTCTCTGCTTTATACCTGCTCAGCAAACCAAGGTGAGTGATTGAACGAGGCTGTGGTACATTTATTTTAAACTGTTCCCTTCTAAAAATTGTAGCTGAGATTGTAGTGAAAAGAAGGCAGATTACTGTGCTTCTTCCCTCCCTGTTTTTATGTTTGCTTGCTTTGTGATATTCTGATAGAGTTTTTGTATGCTTTACTGTGACTGAGGGCTTTTTTTCCTCCTGACTGGCCATACAGAACCATGAGCACATAGAAGAAGTGTACTTGGAGAATAGCTGTGGTCCTCTGTGGAGCTGTTGCCAAAATTCCTTTTTCTTCTGCCATTTTACTTCTATGGTTGTTGATTATTTGTCTGAATAAATCTGGCAGCTGTTTGCTATGTTTAATAGAGCAGAAAGGCTACTCTGAATAAAGCTATTTGAAAATTTGTTTATATGAAGTATTTGTAAATCCATGAAGGTCTCTTGGCATTTCTGTATCGCTCGCTCTGTCTTCCTGAATTCAGTCTTTGATACAGGACTTTGCAGGCTGGCAAATTTACTACAGGTTTAAAAACCTTTCCTATTCCATCTTTTTTCTTATGGATATCAGCTGTATCAGAATATTCTTGGTAACAGAGGTCTTAATTCTACATTTTGCATTAGTATTTATTACAAAGCTTTAAGAACAGGTAGCATATGGGAAGAATTACTTTGTGTTCTTGCTAAATGAAAAATCTAAATTACAATCATAAATGCAGGGCAATTTAGAAGTTGGTGTATGCAATTCTATTTTGTGTTTAACTTAAATTTGCCTGTATTCTCCAAATGAAT
The DNA here is from genome assembly GCF_027477595.1 of Haemorhous mexicanus. NCBI lineage: Eukaryota > Metazoa > Chordata > Aves > Passeriformes > Fringillidae > Haemorhous > Haemorhous mexicanus. The sequence continues at coordinate 65,685,418 of NC_082381.1, read as the reverse complement.
CTGATTTATGTAACTTGTTTTTCACTTGTCATGCTTTTCCTTTCCTTTTTTTTTTTTCTTTTTTTCCCTTTTATTTTTTTCTCTTTTTTTAATTTTCTTTTTCTTTTTTTTTTAATTTTCTTTTTTTTTTTTTTTGGTTGGTTTTGAAAATGTTTCAAGTCCTGTATCTGGAGATGCCTGAAAACAGATAGGTAAAAAATAGTGAAGGAATGAGAATATTAGAAATGCACAGAGAGAATGAAAATATGTATGGGGTTTAAGGATTTTTACATCTAAATTGCATGTGTAACCTAATAAGAATGCTAAAGAGAAAATAGCTGGTATTAAACTGCAATGTGGAAGACAATTCATTGCTACACATCTTTACTCAATTACACTCTGCTGTTTTGCATTGTCTGTTACATTTGTATATGTCCATTTTCTTCCTGATGGCATAAAGAGAGAGGAGCAGACAGGTTACTGAATATTCATGGCTGTGAAGGTTATCTGGTGGTAGCAGCAGAACCTCAAAAGCTGTTTTTGTCCACATGCTGTGCATGATATGCTTAGCTTTGCTCTTTCCTTTCCTTCTGAGCTTGGAATCCTCTGGTGAAGTAGTTCCCCAGAGAAGCAGCTGAGTTAGTGGTTGTTGTGATTGACAATTTGGAATGAGGGGATTAAAATGATAGTATTAAACACTCTTTGCCTTTTTGCTCAAGTATTTTTTCTGATCCTTCAGGACTCAGAATCTTATACGCTGTTTTACATTGCATCATTTACATTACGTGTAAATGTAAATTACATTTACATCCATGAAAAGTTGAGTTGCCATAGCAGGAATTCTGCATGAGTGGAGCATTTACTATTGGGAACTCTGTATCCAGATTTCAACTTGTCTGTTGTTTTTAAAATTCAGTAGCAAAACTCTCCTGCCCTCAGTTCAGAACAGGACTAGTTTGCTGGCTAGCATACCTTGTTATCCATCACTGTAATTTTTCCAATTTAATCTTCTTTTATTATTTAAAATACATACAGTTATTTCATCATATCAGGTGGCTAACCCAGACTAATTGCTGCTTTGTGCTCAGGCTAGAGTTTTCTTGGATTCTTGTGTTTCAAGCAATATTAAATGTGTCATGTGATTTTTATAGCTGGATATTAGTCAGAATTTTTATGATGGTGTTTTTAAAATAGGCAATTAAAACTACATTAAGATTTTTTTTTCTCTAAAGAGACATGTTTTTAAATAATTTTGTCAACTTTTTTAGAAATGTATACCTGAATCACATTTTTAAAAACCCAAATCAACACCAAAACCCAATCTTGGTTAAGTAAAAATATAGTTTACCTAATTTTATTAAAATTGTATATATAAAATTTGTTTTCCTAACAAGCAGGATGCTAATTCTTTAAATGGTTGGACATTTACTATTTTCTAGCCATTGACTACCCCAAGCAATCATATTTGATGCTCCTTAATTAGAGTCCCCTTTTTTATTTCCAGGTTCTTTTCCACCTCAGCAATCGAGACAATACATTTGCTTACCACGCTGCTCTCCTAAGTGTTCTTTTGCATGTAAATTAATCTTGATTCAGTTTACACTGTCATGCTGAGTGGTACAAATTGCCTATAACAATAAAACAGCATGAGTTAAAAATAAAGGGGGGTGAAAAAGCAGATTGAATGTGTGCCTTACTTGATAGGATGTTACTTTGCTTTATGCCAATACATTAGTTGACGATAATGAATCTTCTGTTCTGAAAAGCATGGTTTAGTTGATTTTTTTAATTTTACTTCAATGGAGCAGTACCTTGTCTTTTATAGAACAAGTTAGACAAACCATTAATGACAAGAGTGTTAAGGTTAAATATGAAGCAATGCATTCACTTCTCTGAGTGCTATCCATCTTTCCATTTACAGGAGCTTGACAAAAGTACTGGCTTTGTACAACATTTCCTTTAATTACATGCTGCGGGAAACAGGCTTTTAACATAAACATAGTTGCATTCATTTATTCAGCATTTGCTCTTCAGTAGAGCTTAATGGAGAAGGTTTAAATCCTAAATAAGTACACATATCTCTCAGCAGTGTTATGTCAGTCCCCGTGCTCTGCCTAAAAGCAGTTTTTAGTCTGTGTATGTAGTTTGTAAAGGTTTTGCCTAATAGTTAAACAATTTGAAACAGAACGTTCTACTCAAGATAAATCTGATTGTTATAAAAGTTGTATGCTGATTTTTGTTCTCTTTCAAAATATCTTATTGTTTACTTATCATCTGTTCCATTTTTACTTTCATATTTCTTATTCTGTGACAGCAGCACATTCCAGGGCTTTAAAATGCTGGATTGATTGTTTTAATTGTTCTTATTAAGCATCTTGGTACTACTATTTTACCTGGGTTAGAACTGTATGTGCAACCCTAAAACATTGGCCTTTTGAGACTTTTACGATGTTTTCATTGTGAGTGTGGCTTCAGATGCTTCATATTTCTGCCTGAAGTACCGTGCTCCTTTGTTTGTCTGCATTTTCAGCTTCTGAACATACTATAAAAAGGCACTCACAGTGTTGTTTGTATGTTTGTGTTTTAATCAACATGAGCATCCAACAAATCATTCTTCTAAACAATGGATATTAATAGAAAAGCGTGAGTTTTGTTTAAATGTCCTTGAATGTCATATCCCTCTTTACTTTTTCTTCATCATATGTTTGGATATAATCTTTATATTTCTGTTCCATTTTGTAGTGATATTCAAATAATTTTACTCAAATAGTTTATGCTGATATTTTAGAGAGCTGGATACAAACTGAATTTACCAGGTTCTAATGTGCTGACTTTCTCTTAAATAACTAAATTGAACCAATTACTACTATCTGAATTTAAAGATAATTTTTAGCAATTGGATATGGAATTATAATTAAATGTATGATTGAAAGATTATAAAGGATTTTTATTTATTTTCTTACTTAAGCTGGACCTTTCCAAATCAGTCTTACTTAATATTTAATTTCTGCATTTGCATTCTTCTTTTAAATTAAGCTTTTTATGAGAAAAAAAAACTACCTTGGTTTCACAGTTGCATTAGTATCACACATGTCATTGTTCAGCTCACTGAAAATTACTAATTTGTTTCTGATAGTAGGTCATTGCAAGTAAGACATTAATGTAAGGTAATTATGTGAGTTCTTATGAAATTGTTTTCTCAATAAGTGATCTAACTTTTAATGCCTTTTTTTTTTTTGTTTAGATGTCTACTATTTTGGTTTAATGCTAAATAAGTGAGCAAATCTTACTGTATTCATAATGAAATACTTAATGTTTCAGGAATGCTGACAGGAATGAATGAGACATCTACTACAATAGCTGTTGCTCCACAGAACTCTACTAGACCTGTAATAATTGAGAGAGTAGTGAAAGCAGCAAACCTGGGTGTAGTCCCTTCTGGTCAAGATAACATACACAGGTAAGATTGTATGTTGTTTAAAGTACAACCATCTTTTAATATTAATTTGTTAGTTCAAAATTCATCAACATTGATAATATTAGGAGAATTTTATTACCTATACCTCTAAGGAAGAAGGTACCGATTATACTGAAATATATAATACTAAGCAGATAGTAACTTGAGACTATGTACTCTGCAGCTCATTAATTGAGTGTATATAGAAGTGTCTCTACTTTACTGTACACAGAGGAAATTGTCCATCCCTTGTTTTGTTTCAAAGGGAAGAGGTAGCCTTTTAGAGCATAGTACTTTCAAGAAGGTTTTTGGTGATTTTTGAACTTTAGTTTCTGTTTCCCATATAAGTACCCTGCTCTAGTTTTATCATCTGTGAGGAGCAATTAGTTTTCCTACTTGATTTTTTTACTTTCTTACATATGTATCTGCAGAAAAAAATAATTATTAGCCAAGAAAGTCATTGGCCCTGTCAAATTTCCAGCTTTTACTTGTAGATTACTCCATTTCTTCTAAATGCTATGATACAGAATGTCAGTGAAATTGATGCAATTGTTGGTTAATGACAGCTTTTAATGTGATTGACTCAAAATATTTAGTCCTGTGAATCTGTATGGCTTCTCACTTGTGGCAGGATCAAATTGGTTAACCTGGTCTTGAAATAAGAAAAAATACATCTTTCTTACCATCTACCAAAATGTTCGCTAAATTCTGAATTATCTCTAGTCCCCTATATGTTACTATTCAATAAAAGCAAAATATCTTCTTTTAAAGAAAACAACAATGCTTTTCTTTGGAATTTTGCTGACTGAGATGGCGGTTTGAAAGGATGAGAATTCTGTAGCCTACACATGATTAATAACCTGATATTGTTGGATGTAGTCTCTTTTGCATTGCTGGGCAGTTGTAGTGCATTGCATTAACATTAACCCAGCTGGATTTTCCTATGTATTTGATACGGTTAATGATAAAATTCTGTTTCACCATAAAAACATGGCACAGCTAGTGCAATTGCACTGAAATGATTGTCACTGTTGACACCTGATCCTCCATGAAAGAGTCCTCATTTGTTGCATCCCTGAGGGATCTCTATAGCCCGTGTTCTCAACATCAATTCAAAGACTAGGTGAGAGTGTCAATCAAGAGAGACTGAAGTGTCTGCTGCCTACAGGTGCTCTCCATCTTTACCCTATCTATCACATGAGACTTATCACATAGGCATGGATTGTTTTGTTGACTGAGTCTCAAAAAGGCTCCCTAAAATAATAGCCTAGCTCCTAGCTCAGCCACAGGTTTCCTGGTTGTAGATAAGTTTCTAATTTGATGGTGTTTTCTTTTGCTCTTTTGGTTTCTTTTAAGGGAAGTTTACTACAACAGGGTCTATAACCAACAGTAAATATATTGAAGATGCGCTTACTGTTGGGTACACTCCTTCAGAGACAGTGCTTAAGGGCATGTTTGGGACAAGTGAAGTATTCAGAGGGCTTCAGAACATCCTGAAATCTTCTTTGATTTTTAGATTCAACATACAAAGTTTTCAGTCAGCCAGAATAGTTACAGAATAGACTGCAGAATAATCCATCAAGCAAAACAAATAGTTTATAACAATTTAAGTGGCCTATGAGAAATGACCAGCAGTTGATAGGCATTTTGAAAACAGTCCTTTGTTTTCTTCACCGTTAAGTAAATGGAGTTCACAGATATTATGTAGTTATAATTCCACCTAGATTTTACTGAGCAGGAACATTACCTAATTGATACTGTGATACCTGTTAATCTTTAAAAAGTAATGATTCATAATTAAAGTAGATTCACATGAATGAATATTTGAGATAGGTATTAGATAATTAATCCTTCCAAAATGCTGAAAAAATGACAAAAAAAAAAAAAAGTGTGTGTGTGTGTGTGTAGATGTATGTATATTTATGTATGTATGTAAGGTAAACATGTTTGGATTAAATGAACTCTGTCATGAGGGGAAAAAAATCAAATCTTTTCTGGCAGAAGTCTCATGGATACAAGAATTGTGACTTTTATTTGATACACAATTTCAGAATAATAAAATAAACAGTCACCTTTTATCTTGTCTAAGCAGTTACAGATTCAATGAAAATACACTAAAGCTGAATTTTCTAATTTTTTATAGGATTGTCATTTGTCTTGTTTTATTGCAAGTGATATTGCAGAAAAAAATTACATCCAAAAACTTTTAGCTCATCATGCTCTTCTGTGAGGACTGCTTTGTCTGACTTCTTGGAAAAAGCCTTTTTACAAAGAAAAATAAGTACTGTTTTTTAACTGGCATTCTGCATTGTGCAGCATAAATTACATTAACCTATTAGTTGGTCATCCCCAACTTGAGTATTACTGCTTAATGATGGCTAATGCCAAAAAAATTGTATTGCCTGGTAATGCAATATACTCATTCAAAATGAAATTGTACAGTTTAATACAAGTGCAAGAGTATCTAATGGACATGAACAGGTGTGTTTCATGGTTTCTTTCAGTCTAAACATATTCACATTCATGCTGAAGATGTTGTCATGCTGGTGTAATCCAATTACCGGTCCTTAAATTAATAACCCTATTAGGATTTTATTTTTGCACTTAGAGCAAATATAATGAAGATTCAAAAGTAAATACTTGAAATAAATATCACCAGAATAGCATATAGTCACCAAAGAAAAATTAAATAAGTGAAAACAAATGTCAAATACATCAGCTATATATCTGAGCATATCACAATGTAGCAACGCTTTCTTGCATCCATTTCTTCTCTCTCTTTACCATGTGGCTACTTAATTTGTGGACTTAGTTACTGTATAATAATTTTACTTTTAAATGAATGTAGAGCAATATGCCAGGTGACATAGTTGATTCTGCTTTAAACTGTCTTTTCTGACTGGTTTTTATTTGAAGTGATAGTTGCAAAAAATTTTAACTCGGTGGCCTATAGATATAGACATAGATATCAGCAGACAAAGATGGAGGTTAATAGTTATTATTTGAAAAATAAATTTACTGTACTATATTGCTTCCTTTAGAGTGGTTACCTTATCTTCAATGGAGTCTATTCAAGGGCTTAGATTGCAGGGCCTTGTGGGACAGCATGCAGTGCATTTGTATGTTCTTAATAGGATTTAACTATTTTACGTATTGATCTTTCTTGCTTTTGCTAATAAGTGGAAACATTATTTCAATTTTAAAAGGCTCCTCTAGAAGCAAGAATATGAAATGCATTTCAAAAGAGAGATTTTCTTGAATTGGAAATGTGTTTTCTTAAATATTAAAACTTCTGAAAGAAGAGTTCTTTTGTTTCTTAAAATATTTTTTCACAAGACTGATTAGCATAATTGTTGGAATATCCAAAGCTCTTTAATGTTCTAAGAACTGTTACTTGATGTTGATAAAGTGATTTTAAAGAGTCAGCTGAGGCACCAAGCTTCTGTCTTTTGATTCAGACCACAACTGAGGGCACCGTTTGAGTATCTGAAGACAAAGACACTGAAAGAAAAGTATTTGTTCCTGCAGGGAATTAAATCACTCTGAATAACTACCTTTAGGGAACAAGTACTTTTCAGTTGAAGTATGTCTGCTGTTTGTTGTCAGTGGGGAAAGCCTATTAGGAATTGTTCTGTCTTCAAGATAAGAGGGTATATAATGGAGGACATTTATTCCCTCGAAGTTGATTCTTCTATAGAACATTACTTGAGCTGCTGGTCTCTACTTGGGCAGTAACATTCATTGCTTTAGATACAACAACAACAACAAAGAAATCCAGGCTGTTCTGTTTCAAAATATGATGAGATGAAGGCATTATTCAAGATTTCCAGTCATATTCTATTTAACTGACACAAGCCTTATTTACCCAGAAATGCCCTCCATGGTAGTGTTACTTTCAACATGGTTCTTATTCTTCTCAGACGAATATTCTAAAAGTTCCTCAGATCTCTTCCTCCTTTATTCATTTTCATCTCCTACAAGTATAGGTAGTCATCCTCTGCTTCATTTTGATTATAGCAAGAGATAGCAGATGGTGATAGAATGAAAAGACTAGTTGCAAACTTGAATCTTACAAAGACTTGAATGCTCTCATAATCCTCTAGAAAGTGTCAAAGTATTGTCTGCTATTACATAAGGCTCTACACATGAAGGAGAGGTGTTTCAGGCTAAATTGGCTTAGGAAAAAAAGTAATGGAAATACATATAGAAGATGTTTTTTCACGCTACCAACAAAAATATGGTGCAAAGCTTTTAAAGTCTTGGCAGCAGCATATGGCAGAAAAATCTGTTCAGAGCAAAGATCACAAGCTGGATTTACTTCTTCACTCTCATTTTGTTTTATACTTGTGTGCTTCCATTGACGTCAGAGTATAATGTGCAATGATATGGAGAATCAGGCTGTCTTCAACTACCTACCTCTCTACCTTCTACTTCCCAAAGCATTTCCTAAATGGGATGCATCATACTACAGAATATTACTTATTTCAATGACTGTGACTCTAAAAGTGGTGCAAGATAGATCATCTTTTCCATTGTTTTCATTCTTGAAGGCCTCTTGTGCATTGCCCAATCAGTCAGTGAGATAAAATTCTGAAACTAGTAGGGTGGATAATGAAGAATGAAGTTTAATCAACCTCAACTTATTTAATAGCCCATTGCACTAGTTTATTGCTGATGTTGTATTCTGGAAGGAATCCTCAATTACAAACAGGAAGTAGCAGGATTAGGAAGTGAGCATGGTGTCATATACATATTTCTGTTCTACAGTTCATCAGGATGGCTGTAACCATTGACTTGCCCTCTGAGGCACACGAGAGCATTCATTTAGTCCTCAAATTTCACGTGGTCAATTCTATAATTTCAACAACCCAGTATGGGACAATCTGAGGTTTTGGAGAAAATCAAATCTCTTTCAACAACAAAGCTCTAAAGTGCTTCAGAACAGCCATTTCATGTTTTAAGATAGGGATTTTAATGTCTTTCTCCAATACAATCACAAAAAGTGGTGATACTAACAGCCGTCTCTTCTTTCTAGACAAGACCAGGACTTGCAGAGGGAAGATTCTCATCTCTTAGTGTGGTGTCATAGTGGACACCTGAATTAGCAGCAAACAAGCTAAGTTTTAAACAAAGAAGCATGAAACAGCACTTCTGCTCATTGCTGGAACAGGTCTAACCTAGTTCAAGCACTGCAGTGCGTGCAGTGACTATGAAGTTCTGAGACCCACATTTTTAAGGGCTCTTTACTGAACCGTGTAGATATGGTCGTTTCTTCAGAGCTTGTTGTACATAGTATGACATTGCATAGTGTACCCTTAACTATCTGATTTCTTGAATAAGCAATTATTGAACAAGATGTAAAATGCCATCCACCTGTCTTGTGGAGGCTTGTATTGCTACCCTTTAGCAAAATCAGAAGCATACTGTGTAAATCATTTATTATGACAGTAGACATGCTGTAATTGGTGAGAATTCATACTCTGAATAATATGAAAACAACAATACCAAATGTAGATACTTGCATTAAATGCTCAAAATCCAGAGACTGCAGAAATCCAAACTGTGTTTCACTAGCCTTTATTTCTTACCCCATGCATCAGCTTGACAGTCTGGTTGTATTCACCCCTTTTTATCATTTTGCAACCTGTCATGTCCCATTTATAGTATATTGGCAGACTGATTCTCAAAGGAAAGAGGGTTTTGTTTACAGACAATTTTGATTATCAGAGAATGTCGTGGTTAGTAATCAGTTATCTTCCCCACATCTTTTTAATCCAGCAACACTTAATGTGGGGAGAAAAGGTATGCCATGGCATGTTTGTGTAGGTACATTAGTATTGAACCGAACTCCATCTAATGGGGTCCACCTGGAAAATTTTTCTGTGTATGTCATCTTCCAATTTGCACTAAATTTGGAAGAATTCTAAGGCAGAAATTTAGTAATTAGACCCCCATCACCTTAACATAACTAACAACCACAACTACTTCAGCATGTCTGCTGGAAAGGAAAAGACCCCTCTATTGAGGATAAACACCATGTATCAATTCCTGAGAAATATAAATTCTTTATAGTTATTCACTTGAATCAGAGTATATGTTGTCAGTAGCTGACAGACAGGTCTGTAAATCTACAAAGACTTTTTTAAAGGCCTTTTCTGTTCTGTGTGCAAGCACACCCATTCTAAGATTTTTTACTAAGCAGTTAGCCTGTTGGAGAGCTCCAAGGAAGTGAAATCAACCTTTGCTCCTGCAAAGTAGCTCCTTTGATGCAGTCACCTAAGACTGTTTTGCTTCTGTAGTTCTTTAGCTGTGGGGCTCAGTCTTCCTGTTCTACTCGTCTAGAAAGCTTCAGTGGGTAGCTGTGTAAATAAACTTGTAACAGGCATGCAAGGCATGCAGCTTTAATTTTGCTTCCTAATCTCTCAAGTAGGAATTAATTGGAGAGCTAAATAACCTAGGCAAAACAGCTTCTCTGCTAGTCTTTACCTGTAGGAGATAGAATTTTAAATAGAATAGTGTATCCATGTCCACAGTTATTTCACCCTTTGTTTTAAGCAGGACCTGTAAACTCTTAATGTTTTCTTGCTTTATGATAGAAGTAATTCCAGCTTTTTGGTTTGGGGGATTTGGTTTTGTTTTCTTTATTAAAAAAAAAGCCCAGCTAGGCTAACCATTTATATTTCTTTAAACAGGCAGGACTAGAAGTCTTTCTGCTTAGTAACTATTCCTAGGTTAATTTTTTTATTAATAGAGGGGAAACAAAACTGAATTTTATAAGTATGAAGGTACTCATTCTGTAATTTCTCATATTTTACTCTTCCTATTACCATTATTCCTTAATCAAGCCTAATCAAATCCTAATGTTCCAAAATCTTGAATTTTTTTCTCTGCTAACAGAAGGGTTCTGTGTATACTAATACTGGTTTCATGTGTTATCATCATATCAAGATTTTAAAATACTTGATCAAGAGAATGCCTTCACACAAAATCATTTTAATGCCCTTAATGCTCTAGATATATTGTATTAAGGAGCTTATATGCAAATTGCAAGATTTTTAAATAACTTTAGGAAATTAAATTTGGTCTTAACATAAAAAGTATATGAGTGAGTCATTTTAGATATGCTGTTGATCAAAACAGATTGTTCTAGCCTGGCTTATTTGCTCTCCACTAGAGGACAGCACTGCTTTTGTATCTGAATGGTATAAAGTGATAAATATGTGCAGCATTTTCTTTGAAAAACAAACAGAAGCCCTTTGAGCCAGTTATTCAAACAGAAAATGCTTAACACTTTAAGAACTAAGTGAGCAGAAGACTGTCTTTGATTGTAAAGATCTCTGAGTATTTAATATTTAATATTTTAATATCTTTCTATAAAATAATCTGCTTTCTTGAAATTAAATAATTTTCCTGCAAATTAAAATTTATAGCCTGTTTTAAAAATAGACTGAGTATAATTCTCAAGCATGTATCATATTAAATGTCCAATTCGATAGGAAAAAAAAAGAAAGAGTGAAGTATATGAAAAAACAAAATAGATTGAGTATTGCAATTAGCATTTTCGAGGTGGGAGGACCAAATATTTTGATTCAAGCTCATAGCTTATTGAAGTTAAAGGGAGGAGATATGCATACCTACATATAAAAATGCTGATATTTTTAAACTAATAAATTTGGAAGATAAAAAGTTCCTGCATCATCTTCTTGTGCATGTGGAGTAGTGCTATGTATTGGACAGTAAGTTCAGACTACTCACTTGCATGTCTGCATTTTTGTTAGAGGTACAGTGCAGCTGCTTACTGGAAACTGAGAAAAGACTTAAAATCTATTTTGGCAATACAAATAAACATGGTAATAATATGTATAAAATTGCAGTCAATTTTATACATATTGACTGCAATTTATTTTACAATTTTGTTATTTTATACCCCCTGGAAATATAGATAATGTTGGAAAATAATTACATTATTTTAATGAATTTTAAACAATTTGTTAAGAGATAGTGTTAAAATTGCATTAAGTATGCAGGGGAAAAGAAAAGAAAGTCACATCATCATAATATGATTTTTAAGGTAAATTGCAATCAAATTTTCTTAGTAGTAGCCAATGTTAAAAACACTAGATTAAGTTCCTTCTTTTCATGGGTATATTTGTGTTTACAGTTTTAGTATTAAGCTCTCTCTATCCCCAGGTCAGAACTAGTACCTAAATACTTCCTTTTCACCTTCTAAGTCTTACTCAGAGAACGAATACAAGTAAATTTTTTTAATACAAATAAATAAAAGTAGCCAATTTTTAGATGAGTTGTTATAAGGTGAAATCTGGGCAATACAAAGATTCAGAGTACTGAAACTATAAGTGTAAGTATCTCTGTTGTCCAGTGGACATGCTGGAAGCTCCTTTGTAGTTATTCATTCTTATATTTACAAATTGAAGACTAATTCACAGCAGTATTTTTTCCCCTTTGAATATATTCATTGCATAACTTGATTACACATTTGTCAGCTTTCGACTAATTATTTTTCTACAGCTAGGGCAGGGCATTGCATCTTCTGATTGTCTTCCTTACTAATAGGATTCTGTCTGCTTCAGCAGGCAGTAATTGAAGGCTTCATGTACAAGATTTAAAGAAAGGGCGGAGGAAAAAAAGTTTTAACCTCCATGGGCCATTGTCACTCTTTGTGGTAAGCAGTAGAACAGAAAAAGAAGAAAATTTAGCTTGAATAGAAAAGTCAAAGAGGAAGAAAAGCACTGACAGGAGAGAGTGTGTTTTAATGCTCTTGAATTATGCATAACGAACCCGGCTCTGCTGTAAATATCCTGACTTATTTATACTCCGATAGTGAGTGTTCAGGTGTAAATTTACTTTCTCAAATGTTTAATTTTAAAGAGCAGATTTTAAGTGAGTTAGTCTGCTGCTGTATATTCACTGCCACTGAAATTTTCAGAATCTTTCCCCCAAAAAATGCATCTCCTTATAGCAGCTATATTCTGTCTACAAAAAAGAGAAAATTGCTCCAGTCTGTATTCACACTAGTCATCATTGCAAAGTCAGTCTTTGGTAAATGCTGTCACATTGTAGTATCTGACACTCTGTGTTTTCTCTTTATATCAACTATATATCAAATTTTTCTATATGGTTATCATGAACAAATTTTATTTTCATTGGAAGTCAGTGAGACCGTATGCTTTATTTTTAACTCCTGAAAGACCAAGTTATTTTCTAAAAATATATAGTACTTCATTGGTGCTGGATTTGTTTCTTAATGTATATTTCCTTATCCACTGATAGGTACTATATTTATATAAAAATAATGTACTAACTCCTTCTCTTTTTTTACATGTCACATATGCTCAAAATATGTAATGTTCTTTCTAAAAAAAATGAATTGCTACTACATTTCTATAAAAATAATGTATTAACTCCTCTTTTTTTGCATGTCACATATGCTCAGAATATTTAACGTTCTTTCTAAAAAAAATTAATTGTTCAGAATATGCAAATATTTCTCACATTGTTTTGTTCCAATTGTCTTGATTTTTTTAAATGGGAAAAATATTAACAGTTGCAAATGTTCCTGAATGTTTTAATGATGTAAAATCAGATTTAGAATCAATATTATCACAGAATTAAATACTGCATCATAGTGGAAACAGCCATTTTGAAGCTATTAGTAAATATTTGGATTTGTTTTCCAGATGTATGCTCATTTGCTTTGTTTTTTTGGGTTTGTTTGTTTTTGTTGTTTGTTTGGGATTTTTTAATATTTACTGATAGATCGTTTGTTGCAACAGAGCCATGCACATAATAGATGTCTTATGTTTAGAGTTGTCCACAGGACAAATTCATTCTTTTGGACCTACAATCAATCAATGTACATTCTAGATTTAAATGTATTAAAGTGCAGATTTCAAGACTTATTAAAGCCAGAGATTTCTTGTTGGTTTATTGTCTTTTTTGATTTAGTTTTGTTTGGAGATTTTTGTTTGTTTTGAATTCAAATTCTAACCTACAAAGTGAAAAATTATTACTGACCTCATGGAGAAAATGAAAGTTTCTCACTGAGAGTGAACACATGTTATTAGTGATTAATTTTTTGCTGCTGAGAGATTTTTTTCATGCCTTTCTAGGCTTCCCTAGGTATTTAGTTGAGCACAACACACCTTTTGGAAAATTCTTGAGGGTTTGTGGTGAGAGTTAGTATAGAAATGCAGTAGCATGTATTTATTTTAAAAAATAGCTATTGGCTAAATCCTTCAATGACAGTGTATTTAAAACATTTAAATAACTGACAAACAGGTTTTACTGCCAGTGCCAACTGCTCCGTCCTGTTACAACTTTATTCAGTTTTACAATTATACAATTATACCTCTCCTTAGAAACTAGATTATATTCCCTATTCTAAGGAACAAATTTAGGTTTCCAAAGCTCAAAAGCAGCAGTAAACCTGCGGAGTGGTTCTCTTCTATACATGCATTTTTAATGCTGAAATAAGTCTTCCTGTTGTGGTCCAATTCTTCCTTCACCGAGCAATTCCAGACGCCATATCGGTGACCATGGACAGAAGCTGATTAGCTGCTGCTAGTTATGTGTATTAACACTTTGTGTAAAATTACCTGAGTATCAGGCCCTTTGCATCTTGCAAACCACATGCAAACTCACATTTTATTGATTTTGTGTGGTTTGTTCAGGGCTATGGAAAAGTACTATTGATCCCCTAAGTGATTTTGCAAATTCACATGTAAAAATATCAGCACAAAACTCATCTCTCATGCTTTGGACCACCTTGGCTTTCCCAGAACGCTGACTTTGTATCACTTTCAGCTTTTGATGAAAGAGGGTAAAATCAAGCCTCGGGGCTATGAAGCACAGCAGGAGTGCCAACTAGCAACCTATTTATGTGCATACTCAGAGATAATCTGCTTCTGTGTTGTCCCAAGACACAACTGTTAAGTAAATAAAGTGACTAATAAGACTATTGTTTCTATAATTATCCCCCTGTCGAAGTCAACAAGAGAAATAGTCATCTTCTAGCTTGCAGCATAAATAGATGAAATCATTGGTATAACTAGCTAAGTAGGTAATTTTTGTACTAGTAATATTGTTTTATAACCTTCTATTAAAAAGAGAGGTCTTTGAATGTGTCTGTAATCCACACAAAAGAAATAGATTGACCTGTGATGGGTGACACTAGAAAAGTGCCCCATGTTTCCTTAATTAGTATAATGTGTTATGAGATTTTGATATGCTTAGTTTAAAAAGAAAAAAAAAAGACAGAAATTACTTCTCGTTTAAAAAGAACCTGCTTCCTGCTTAAGTGGCTAATATTTTAATTAAGTCTGGAGTGAAGTTTTTTGAGTATCTCCTGATAAACTCCCTCCTTTATGTTGATGGTAATTAAACAGATCCCCAAGGGCTTGGGTAGGCGCTTTGCAAGGCCCGTGCTGATTGTCAGACAGGAGACACTGACCAGTTGGTTTGCTCTTGAATAGCCCACAGCGTGCTGTCAGCGCAGCAGTTTGATTTTTCTGTATTGTGAGCTGTTGTCAGGGCTAACTGGGTCCTATTGTGACTGAAGATGTTGCGCAAATTGAGGCAGATGGCTCTGATTCAGACACGTGTCATTCAGAAAGAGGAGGGGAGATTGGCCCTGCAAAGTGGGGTCAGACGGGGTCACAGACCTGCTCTACACTTGTTAGTGTTTTCAAAAGCCCATGTGCAGCAACTTTGTTGTTGAGAAGTAACCAAGAAGGGGGGAGAGCGTGTTGTGCTCCTTGTGGAAGATGGAAAGATGGACGCTGTTGCCATCCTCTTGCTTCCTGTCTCTTGGGCCTGGCTCTGCGCACAGAATGAATTAACAGGATTGACAGAAGTTCATTGTGCCTAAAATGGCTTTTCAGTCAATTGTGGTGCTTAAAAGGCTAGTTTTGCTTTTAATTCCATGTAATTAGTGGGTTCTTCATGTCTTGGAATTTAGTAATGGTGCATTAGGCCTAACTTTTGTCTGTCTCATTGGTTGGTAGGTTTTTATTTCCTTTGTAGGATTTTTAATAATTATAAAATGTTTTAAAATATTGGCCACATTTTTATGGTTCTGGAGATAAATTCACAGAATAACTCTGTCTTGCTGCTACTGTCATTTCAAACTGATTGTTTCATATGTTTGTAATTTTGACTGGTTTTAGTTTGAATTAATTTCTGGGATTACAGGAGGAGGAGACGTATTTCAGTAAGTACAACAGTTTGGCTTTCTGTATGTGTTCTACTACATTTAACATAGTTGAATTGTCTTTGGGGCATCAACTAATGAAAATCCTTGGAAAATTCTATACAGCTGTAGTCAGGTTGTCAGTGTATATGAATATTGTGAATGAACTGAAGAATCAATATTTACATTAAAAATTATTTAAATAATATTTAGTTGGTACTACTAAATACAAAATTTTGCATGATACTTCTTTGCTTTTATAAAATGCAAAAATATTTGCATAAATTATGTTTGAAGAATTTATGATAGGTTTTATGGTTTATCCCCTGAAATGCATTAATGAATTTAGAAGTATTTTATTATATTTGAGCTCATTTAACTCTTCCAGAAAGAAACATTAACAGTCTTTGACCTTAAGAGCCTCAGTGATTTTTCTCTTTTCTTTTTTTTTTTTCTTTTCCCTCCAGGTTTGCAGCTAAGACTGTGCACAGTGGGTCACTGATGCTAGTCACAGTGGAGCTGAAGGAGAGCTCTACAGCACAGCTCATCATAAACACTGAGAAAACTGTGATTGGTTCTGTTCTGCTGCGGGAGCTGAAGCCTGTCCTGTCCCAGGGGTAACCTGCTTACATCTGGACTTCAGAATCTGGCACACAACAAAAGTGCCTGGCATCCACTACTGCTGCCTTTCATTTATAATAATAGCCCTTCCATCTGGCAGTGGGGAAAGAATACACTCTTGACATTCTTGTCTTCTGCTTTAGAATGCTAGTGCGTATCTATCATGTATGCAAGTCCTTTCCTTTTTTTCTGCTTGCTAACCAAGGAACATATATTTTACTGTCAGTTATCTGCGCTTTTAAATGTATTTCCCGTTTGTTCTACCCTAGTCCTTCCCTCTCTCTTCCCTTCCCCCAGTACCTACCTTCCCCGTCAGCTTCCACTCCCCCCCATAGTGGACAAATACTAGGTAATAAAGAGTTCAATGGAAATTACACTGCTTGAAAACTGAGTTCAAATGGCAGGTGGGTTCCAGCAACATTCACAACAAGTATATGGTTCAGAGAGAATTTTGGTGTGTGAAAACACAGTAAGTACAGCAAAATTGTTTTCTAGAAATGCTTGTAAACCTGAACTCATCTAATGAGAACATTGTTTCTACCTACTGTCATTTTCTCAAATATTTTGTTAAGATGCTAATAAAGTAGTGCCTATGAACAGAAGCTCCCTCTTTCTTGTTTTGGTAGAAAATTGATAACAGGCATGCTGGTATTGTATATACCTGGTTACCTGAAGCAGATACAAACGAGGTGGACACTATACACATATCAGCAAATTGTTCTTGCAAAAGTAGCCAGTGTTTGTACTCCTGTGATAATTGTCTGCTATACAGTTACATTTTTGTTAATAAACAAATCCAGCAGCTGCCTATTTTCGAATTGGCCTGCTCATAAAATACTGATTGAATTGTTCTAACGTGTATTAAATGAAATACTGATTGTTAGACTGTTGTGGCAAATACTGTCATCTAGCTTAATGAATAGTTCAGCTTTATTTCAAATTTCTTTTTTAAACTAAACTAAAACATTTCCCAATTTTGTATAAACCAGGGCTTGAGGCAAAGGGAAATTCATATCCATATCAACTGAACTAAGCCAGGGAAGACCAATAGCCTTGCACCAGTTGGTGTACCCGCTTTTCTTGGTACAGCTCAGTGAATTTGTCAGGTCACTGATTTTGACCTTCCATTCACATTCTGGTTGCATGGCACGATGGAAGACGCTGAGCATTTTCATTTCTTACCAGTTCTCCTCACTTTCCAAAATGTTTTTTCCTAGTAACTCATGGCTCTGCTACAGAGAAGATACTTGAATGAGTGTAGACTTTCTCTGTCACCCGGACCTTTGCATGGTCCTTAGATGCCCAACTACTGCTGTTCTAGTTTAGAATTATACAAAATGCTGCTTTTTCAAAAAATGTTGTCTTGCTTCACACTAGTTCTTCTGATTTTTTTTTTTTTTAATTTAGTAGAACTAAAAAGAGGCTCCAAATGCTAAAGAGAGGTTAAGTTTTTAAGGCAGTTATCTTGCGCTCTGTGAGAAATGTGGTTCTAGAGTTTGCTCTAGCACCTAAAACCAAATAAGAATCTTACACCCTCAAGGGTGTACATGTTCTTAATCAACATTCACACTATTTTCTGAAGTCCTAATCCTGCAATAAGTTTGCTATTAAATTAGTTTTCAACTGTGATGTAAAAGCTATTCAAACAGATGAAAAATTAATTGTTATAGAAATTACTGTTGTCTCAGGGAAACTGCAGATTGGTCTGTAGATAATCTTTAATATTAAGACCCAGTGAGAAGATCATGAGGAAAAGGTACAGAAACATGCATCCTGAGAAAAGACTGAACTGTAAAAGCTTTGGCCATGATTGTAAAGGAGAAAACAAACGATAATTACATCTCATACCACAGTATAAATTAAAGAAAAGCACATTAATAAGTCACGCACATTGCTGAGTATTTTCTGCCTCCTTAGAGTACTTTATACATGAGGATAGTTGTGGAGTTTCTGGTAGTAATTTATATTTTTCAGCACTCAAGTGGTTCAATACCTCTTGGTACCAGTCTTTGGCTGTTCATAGAGTGGTTTGGGTTGGAGGGGGATGCTGAAGATCATCTAGTTCCAACCCACTTGCCATGGAACAGGATACTTCTCACTAGACCAGGTTGTTCAGAGCCTTATTGAACATGGCTTTGAGCACTTACAGGCATGGGACATCCACAATTATTCTGGGCAACCTGTGTTTCACCACCCTCACAATAAAGATTTCCTTCCTAATATCTGATGTAAACCTACTCTTTTTTAATTTAAACCCATTCCTCCTTGTCCTGTCTCTACATGCCATTGTAAATAATCTTGCCTTCTCTTTCCCAAATCTCTCAGCCTTTTCCCTCTTCTCCATCCCTCTGATCGTCACTGTAGCCTCCTCTGGACTCCCTCCAGCAGGTCCATGTCCTTCCTGTGCTGGGACCCCAGAGCTGATGCAGCACTGCAGCTGGGGTCTCAGCAGAGCAGAGGGGCAGAATCCCCTCCCTGCCCTGCTGCCCACACTGCTCTGGATGCAGCCCAGGACACGTGTGGCTCTCTGTGCTGTGAGTGCCCATGGCTGGGTCATGTCCAGCCTCTCAGCCAGCAGCACCCCCAAGCCCTTCCGGGCAGGGCTGCTGTGATCTGTGCATCCCCAGCCTGTGCTGGTACCAGGGCTGCTCTGAGCCAGGTGCAGCACCTTGCACTTGGTCTTGTTAAACCTCATGAGAGTCCCATGGGCCCTCTCCAGGAGCTTGTCCAGGACCTTCTGGATGGTATCAAGTGAATTCAGCTTGGTGTCACCTGCAAATTTCCTGAGGGTGCACTTGATCCTTCTGTCTGTGCCGTTAGTGAAGATAGTAAACCTCACTGGTCCCAGAACAAACGGTGAGGGATACCACCTGTCTCTGATGTCCATTGAAACTGAGCCATTGACCATGACCCTCTGGAATGCAACCTTCCAACCAATTCCTCATCCACCTAACAGTTCACCCATCAAATCCCTCTCTCCAGTTTGGAGAGAGTATTGTGGAGGACCACATAAAAGTCTTTACTGAAATCCAGAAAAATGATATCTGTAACCCTTCCCCTAGCCACTGATGCAGTCAACCCATCATAGAAAGCCACTGGCTTGGTCAGACAGGACCTGCCCTTCCTGCAGCCATTCAACTACATCAGCCAATTCCCTCAGACTCTGGGATGTATCTCCTTGGGTACATTCCAGTTCCTCAGGTGGTCACAAACCTCACTGTCTCTTACAGTGGGAAGAACTTGCCTCTCCCAGTCCTCGTCCTGTTATCCATCCAGTCAAGAGGTGTGGGAAGAGTTTCCCATTGAAGAGTAAGGCAAAAGTTGTTAAGTACCTCAGCCTTCTCTTTTTCTGTTACCAGTTCTCCAGTTTTCCAGTGCTGTTTATCAGAGGGGGTACCCCTTCTTTGACCTTCTTTTTCTGGTTAATGTACCTGTAGAAGCCCTTCCCATTATTCTCTGTGTCCCTTGCCAGGTTCAGTTCCAGTTTTGTTACCTTGGCCTTTCTCATGGCCTCTCCACACAGCTGTGTTTTACCTCTAAACTCTTCCTAGCTCACCTGTCCTGGTTTCTTTCCCTTACCTTTGGCCAGCAAGTTCCTACTGAGCCATACCGGCCTCCTGCCCTCCTTGTCAGATTTCTTGCTCCTGGCGATTGCCAGCCCTTATGCTCTGTGGAAGAGCTGCCTAAAGATCTGCCAGCTCTCTTCTACTCCCTTGTCCCTGAGGGCAGTCTGTCAGGGGATCCCACTGACTGGATTCCCAAAGGACTGGAAGTCTGCTTTCCTGAAGTTCAAGAGCTGAACTTTCACTCCTTACCCAACCCCTATCCTTCAGAGCTGCACACTCCAGCAGTGCATGATCCCTGCAGCCCAGGCTGCCTCCAGCCCTGGTGTCCCAGTTAGCTCACTTGCACTGGTGACCAGCAGATCCTGTACCACATTCCCTCTGGCAGGGCTGTCTGTCACCTGGCTCAGGAAGTTATCCTCCACGCATTCCAGGAGTCTCCTGGATTGCCACAGCTCTCCAAGCTGCTTTCCCAAGAGCTGCTGGGGTGGCTGAGTTGCCCTGCAGGACACGACCCTCGAGCACAATGCCTCCTGTGCTGGAGCAGTAAGGTTTGGTCAGTGGGCTCCCCTTGGTGGGGCGGCTATAGCAGACCCCAGCCAAAGGTCCCCTTTGCTGCCTCAGTCTCTGACTCCTACCCACAGCTTTCTACCTGCTCATGGGTATTCTTCAGGGACAGCTCTTCACATTGCCAATTTTTTGGCTTGTGGTATCATTTGTACCCGCTTGAGAAAGTAACAGTGAGCCGTGGTCCATGCTCTTACATGGGCTACCCTCTTGGCTGCATTATGGGTCTTGGTCCCTGGTAGGCAGCGTTACCTCTGTGACTCTGACAGGCCAGCATGATGTTGTAGTTTCAAAGTTCATGCTGCCTTCCCAAAGTAGTAATTTGGAGATAAAGTTTATTTAAGGGTTGGTATTTAAATAGCCATATCTTTCTGCATGTATTAAAACTCAGCTCCTGAGGAATCTAAACATGAGCATGTGAGCCTATCTTACATCAAAAGTGAAAGTTGCACTCAGTCATAATTGAACCAGTAGCAGTAGCTAACCTAATTTGGCTTTATTTCCTTCGTACTCAGTTCTTCCATTCTTTTAGTTATTTGTAGAGGCATATTAAATGTTGATGCCTAGTCTAAATTGCAAACTAAAATTCTCTTTGGAGTGATTTGCCTGTATCAGGTAGCAGCAGCTCCTGCCTCTGTGGGCAGTCTAATCAGTGAGGAGCTGCACACTGAGAGCCACCTGGCTTCAGCAAGTATCCTAGCCTGGGCACACTTGGAACATACCAGCGTGCACAGCTCAGGGCACAGGAGCAAGGCCAAGGCATAGTTCTGCAGGACTGCTGGGGTGGGTTTTGCTAAGATGGTTAGAAATTGTATCAAGGTCTAGTTTAAGGAGTAGGAGGTGAGGGTTATTTACTTAAATAAGCAAGTTTTCAAATGCAACAGAACATTCAGAAACATGGGAAAAACAATAACAACTACCAACTCACATACATTACCATAAAGAGAAATTGGGGTATAATTTTATTAACTTTAATCATGCTGGAGGTATTCAACCTCAAAAAGACTACAAAATTATTGTGGTCTACTACAAGCTATAAGACTAGTGCTGGCAACTCTGAATTGAAGAATTATTCAGCAAGAGCAAGGACAAACAGGTAAGAAAGTTTCTGCATAGTGAGGGATTGATAGTTTACCTTTGCTGCCTGATTGTGTCTACAAAGAACCAGAAACATACATATTCTCCTTAGTGAAGAGTAAGGGGTTTCTGTATTTTTTCTTTTTAACAGCTAAACTTTCAAATTTGGTTACTCCAAAATAAAGCATTTTGAAAGAATAGGATGCAAGGAAAAGTTGTTTGGTTACTGTTGATGGCAGAATATAAACATAGGCTTGATGCATGACAGTAAAAATAACATAATATTTCTGCTTATTTTTCTTTGACATTTTATGATGTTGTATAAAAGGATATGTATTTTTTCCCTTCATACCCTGCTTTAATTCTAATAATTAATTTCTAAAGAAATATAGCAGGAATAAAAATGGGTCTGAAGCTAGAGACAAAATAATGGAAGATATAAATAGAATAGTACGTGAAAGGATAGTGGAAATAATGGAAGTGGTTTTAGAACTGGGACATGATACAGCATAAGAGATAATGAATTACGCAGAAAAGATAAATTGAGCTTTTCTGATGATCTTTTCTACTAACTCAGGAACAAGGTGACATTTTGCAACATTTCCAAAGAAATATATTTAAATTTGAGGAAGGCATTTACTTTTACTTCCCCTGTGTTTTAAACACAACATGTACTTAACTTCTGGTCATCCACTGCAAGTCTACATCAGCAAAGAAATATACAGATATGTATTAGATAGGACACAAAATCCCAACGTCTCTAAATTCCCTTCATCTGAGCCTTTGGGTTAATTGCTGATATTTGATTATAGGATGAAATCCTTTTGCACACTTTGTTTTGCAATAGTCCACTGCAAAAAGTAATTTTAATTTTTTTTTTAATATTCAATTACTGAGCTGCCTAGTTTTGCATACAATATCTTACATGCTTGAATTAATTTTAACTTAGCATTTAAATATCCTAACAAGGTTTCTGGTAAGCAATATGCAGGTAATTTAAATTGTCCCAAGCCCTCATCTGACTTTCTGTGTGTGCCCTTTCTGTGTGGGCTCTGTTCCCTTCTTTTTCTGACAGTTACTGTTCTCCCTTTCCACATATTTCTGTTTGTTTTGACATAAAATTTACACTTGTTTAACATTTGCATTAAATGTTTCCTTGTGCAGAAGCCATGCTTTGATATGTTCAGACATGTGGTTTGATTGCTGTTAGGAGCCTTTGTGCATGACCCTTTGTGATAAAAGCAATAATTTTGCCGTCTTTATCTCAGCTGGTACAGTTGTGCTTTTATATAGAACAGTCCAGTGAACCTGTTTGGAAGAGAAGGAAATTATGAACGCCACTGCGATTCCAGCCCCTCAGGTTGCTTGTTCTGCCTAAAAAGGTGCAAGGTGAACTATACTCTTCAATGGCTGGTGACTCTTGAGTCCCTGCTGTGACTGTAGTGCCACAAGTCCAGATTCACTTAAATTGTGTACATTGTGGTGCATATACATTTATATTACCACAGAGGCAAGTTTCATATTGCCCAGAGAGGCTGTGGATGCCCCATGCCTGGAAGTGTTCATGGACAGATTGGATGGAGCCCTGAGCAGCCTAGTGTAGTTAGTTAGGGACCTCCCTGCCCTTAGCAGAGGGGTTGGACCTAGATGGTCTTTAAAGTCCCTTCCAACACAAAACATTCTATGATTTTATGATCTTTCCAGGTAGTATTATTCTAAACTCCTTTTTTCTACCATGTGTAGGAGAGAGGACAGAAGTGAGTTTTGCTGGATTCCACCGTTGCTTTTCCAGTCCTCTCCAGGTTTTGGTCTACTCTCATCCTGCTCCTGGTGACTTACCTCCTCCTTTGCTCACCTTTCCAGTCATGGCTTTCAGAGAACAGGGAAGATGATGGTGCCCTTAGCACCATCTCACAGAGCATATGAATTGCCATCCACACCTTCATAGACCCCTCTGGCTCAACCCAAACCTGTTTTTTCTCCTTGGTGGGAAGGGTTTAGAATAAGCCTTGCAAAACCAGCGGACAAGTCACATCTCATGTTCAGGAAAGAGCAAGAGCTGTTGGCACACTTGGGTCCTGGACACCTTTCATTCTGCAAAAACACTGGTGGGCCCTAGACTTGTGTCAGGAGGTGGTGATGGCCTTCTCTTGTAGCAGCCGTGACTGGCAGGCGTTCAGCTGCCAGGCACAGCAAATGGCAGGAGGGTGAGGGTGCTTCCAGCCTCCCTGCACAGCTCCAGACGTGTCTTGGACCATGGGACACCCACCAGCTTGGGCTCACAGCAACACCCTAAGCCCACTATCTGGAGCACAGCAGGCAAGGGAGGTGCTGGGGAGGCAGGACCCTGTTGAGAGGCAGCATCAGCTTTTTTCCTTCTGTAACACATCTGCTGGGGGGACTTCAAGGCTGAGAGAGAACTCTATACCTGTCTGAGGCTTCCCTGTTGTGAGAGCTACCACTCTTGGAGACCCTGACTGACCCCATCTGCAGGTCTACAAGGGGCAGCTGGCTCTGCCCTGGGTCAGTGCAGACCCTCTGATCTCCTAAAAGGTGCCCAAGAAATTGCTTGTGTATAATAGTGTGCCTTGCTGCAGTGGAGCACTTCTCTCTCTTTGCAGATGGTGTTTAACACATGGAATAGTTTGATCCTGTAGTATCTATAATCTCCTATAATTTTCATTTTGCTTTTTTGTATATTTATGTAAGGACTTTTAGGCACCTAATTGCTCTCTGCATGCACCAGCAGTGCACAGTGTGCCAGCACCGACTGAATCCAGTTTGAAAAGTGAATGACTCTGAAACATCAGTTGTGAAGGAGGTAGAAGAGAAGAAAGAGACACCAGTTTAGTTATTTTTTTAGACTTTTTTTTCCATACAGTCAAAAAACCAGGAACCCACTTGCTACCAGTAATTCCTCCATCTGTCTTTCTGTGTGTTTACAGATGTATCTCCTAAAGCAAAACAGCAGGATCATTTGGGTTTAAAAACCTCATAACCTTTTCTATGAGACTGCAGTGTTCTGGTGGGATTGGGGGTTGATTTTGGTGATCCAATAATTTCATTGATACAGTTTGGAGTGTAGCCCTACAGACATCTGGATTTGACACAGCCAGGAAGGACTACACTGTGGCAAAGGAAAAATGCACTCCCATTCTTTTTCTCTTGCTCTTACTTTTTGTGTGTCAGTGCTATGCTAGAGCAGCACCAAAGTGGTTCCTTTTATCAGAAAACAAGAAAGGCACCTCTTCAATACTGAGCCCAAAAATAACTGTTCTGCTTCATATGGATCTGTCGGCCTCCGCCAGTGCCTGGGCTTGGGCAAAGTTAGTTGGTGGTTCAGCTTCATGTAATTGAAAGTCATTTTGATTTCTGCACTGTGGTGTAATTGCTCGAAAAAACATGTTATTTGATGATTAAGATTCTGGAGTGAATTGTGTTCTTTTGGGTTCTTGCACTGTTTCTCCATCAGGGACTTGGTTTCAGTGGTGTGCAGCTGCTGGAGTTGATTTACAGTGCTGCGGCTGTGGCTAGTCATAAATAAATCCTCTTATATAGTTGTTATGAACACCTGTTAGATCATCTGTCAGCAAAGCGCTGTTCACATTTATCATGGTGCGGTAGTTATTTTACCTCAATCCATTTCCGACTGACTCGGCCTCCATCACTGGATTACTATTACCACACCATAATCGCTCGTTTCCACTCCATGTTACAACTTGCAGATAAAAGATTTCACTACTTGGCCAAATTTCATAAATAAAGGAGCAGTTCAGTGCAGTAAAAGTTTATTTTTGTCATCATTTGTCACCCCATTATTCTATAAATCAAATGGAATAGCGCTATTGCTAGCTCAGGCGTTGCTGTCAGCCCTAGGCATGGAAATGGTCCGTTTCTTCTTTTTAGATGAGATGACATGTCTTTCAGACTTAACTGGCTTATGGCTTTGTTTCACCCATTTTATTTTATCGGCCCTTCAGAAAAATCCTTGGGGACCAGAGAGACTAAAGAAGTAAAATGGAATCAGAAAACACAGTAAAACATTCTGCTTTAGCTGCGTTACGTACATTTCCCTCCCCCGCAATCATTCATTTACAAACTCCTCTGCAAAAATAATGGATCTGGATATAAACAGCCCCTCAATGCATTCTCCAGCTTTACTCAGACTTTATCGTTCATGTCGAACCCTGGGTATGAAAGGGCTCCGGAGAGGGTGCTACAAAGTCCTGCTAATGCTTCTGCTCCTAAATGGACTTCCAGACTGCTCAGGGATTGAGTTGTGGGGTGGTGCTTTTCTTTCAAAGGTCTGTGCTAATGACTTGCATTTTGGGGCCTGAACCACCTAATAATGCTGTGCTATGCCTCACTACCCAGCTTCACAACCATAACCTTCAGGATTCAGGATGTTCCTCCATGGCACAGTCTTCACAGAAATGTTGTTTGCTTTTTCTGTTTTTTCAATAATTTCCTAACTCTAGCTATAAAGTCTGTACTTGGGCCATGCCTTGATTTTTTGGCTCTGTGTCTGTTACAGATGCTTAGGGTTTTCTTGATTTATTGAGAAGTTAAGAGACAGATCTCTGACTAAATTTTGAAGAAAGCAATATTCCTTGGTTTAAAAGGAGCCAGATAGGATGATGATAAAGAGATGGGGTAATAGAAAAGGGTTTATAGTTGATATTATACTTCTGAGTTGGTTCTAATTCAAGTTACATTCTTCATAGTCATTATGTAGCTCATAAATTCAATAAAGTGTTTTACTATTACTATAAAAATGACAGGAGGGGGGTTTTATGTTGTAAGTTTCGTTAGTTGCTCTTCCTGTTTTATGTTGAAGTTCTCAGGCCGTTATGTCATTAAACTCCATGGAGTCTGAAGGGCTCAGGCCCCTCTGTTCCTTATCACTGGCGCAGTGCCTGCTGTGGGGCAAATGTCTGTGTGACCAGTCTCTGTCCATCATCGCTTTCCTTGTCAACGGCTCTCTTTGCTTCCATTTTGGATTTGTTTTTTATTCAGAAGTTCAGGTACCTGCCTTTGTGAGGAGACAATTGGAGTTTCAGAGTGGCTGTGGCCCCATTTTGGATTCTGAGCTCTGGACATCAATTCCCAGCTCTGGCTGAGCCACTCGTGTGAAAATGGCCTAACCCTCTCATTGCAGTGGGTCTTAGATGGCTGTGGAAAGAACCTGCTGACAAAGGGGCATGCTGCACTATGGAAATAAAATGATTTCTGAGTGTTCACCCTTCCTTTTTCCTTCCCAGAGACACCTACTGGGACTTTTCTCCAACCACTTTTGTTGTAAAATTCAGCACATATCTAGGTTTGAGATTCTTGTTCAGTTTGTCTGTACACAAATGCTTGCAAACATAGCCTTAAGCATTTGCTGTGAAGGTCTCTAAAGGCAAATCCAGGAAGGGTTTTCCTTTTTCATTGATGGGGGAGATGAATTTTTTTCAAAGGCACTGTAGAATTTCTGTTATTTCTGCTTCATTAGGGGAGAGAAGCATTGAATATCTGACCCTAGAGCCTTTGCTTTCTCCAGATGTTTGCTTTGCACACAAAAAATCTGCATGAAAACAGCAACTGCTAATTCAGTGGCCAAAGTGCATCAGGACCCTAATCTAAAACCTCCCAATCCATCCAGCTGTCTGGCATTTGCTATTATAGGGCACCAACAGAGAAATGAGGCTGTGGCTTTATCACTGCACCCTGGGTGACAACTTGATTTTCTGCTTTCACCGCAGGCAGCAGCAGCCCAACATGATGGGGCTGTTAATTTGTGCATTTCATGGTGTCTGTCAGGGGGCCGGGAGAGGAGGGTTTCAGGGGAAGGGAATGGAGCATGTCCCAGCCTCGGAAGCACCTGTCTGCATTGACGGCAGAGAGCACTTCTTATTAGCGTGCAGGTCTCTAAATGCAGCCCCGGGATGACAGCCTGGCATTCCCAGCACCCACACAGTGTGACAGGCGCAGGCAGCCGGTCCCATTGTTTGCCCTTGATGAGCATGTCATTAATGGAAATGGAAGAAAGTGAGGGCCACATCAGTATTCAAATAGCCTCCATCCTCTCTGCCATTCAACTGCCTGGCTCAGGCGGCTGCAGATTTCCTTCTGCAGCTCCACTTACACGTTTCCACAGATTTATTCCCATTGCATACAAATCCCCTCCATGTGGCTCTGGCCCCATGCCCCCCCATTCCCCTCACATGCACAAACATATTCTCCAGCATCATCTGATCCACCAAAAATAAAGTGGGTGTTCTTCCCTTTCCTCCCTGTTTTGTGAATTGCTTAAGTACCAGTACCAAATACTTGCTATTTACAATCCAGGAAATGGAAGATGCTATTTATTTAAACTCGAAGTATCAAGCAAGGGGCTGATATATTGTTTGTAATGTCCTTGTTTTCTCACAAGCAGCTCTTGATGCTTGTCTGAGTGACCTCTTTCACTACAATACATTGCAATATGTTTGGTTTGGAACGTTTCTCCCAGTGGGTATGAAGTAAGAGGATTACAGGCAAAAGGAGAAATGACTATAAAATCTATATGCCTCCTTAATAACAATGTTACTGAAAACATCATTAGAGCAATGCTGTTCTCCCTCAAAACCGTTTTTCAAAGTTCTGTGCTTTAATAACAGCCATGGATACGTGGAGACAAATGGCCATCTCACTGGGGTACACCATCTTAGGCTGCCAGTAGCCCTCTGACCTTGCAGGTACCTTGTGATCTCTTTGGAGGCAGCTGGTGTGTTTGCCCTCTGTATTTTTATGCGTGGACCGCAGCAGAACGCCAGTTGACCATTAGTGCTCCTGAGCAGTACAGCAATACAAACAACAAAATATCATACTGCTGCTATGAAAAATGTACCTTGAGCACACTGGCATCTGGCCAGATCTTAAATGTATGTTTTTGTGCTTTAGTTTTGTGTTAGTCTGTTTCTGTAATAATATAATTAGTGCTCACAGGGGAGGCTATTGACACTACCACCAGGATCAGTTTGCTCTTTGCAGTATTTCCAAATCATTCTCGTTACACATCCAGCTTGCAGGTTGTATGTGGTACCCCTTGTCTTTTGTCTGCGCTTGTCCTCTCCAACCAGTAACTTAACCTCAAATCTAAAGCTCTCTCCATTGAAGTTCCAATAAAAGCCTGGAGTCAAAATTAGTGTACATTGCTGGGTGATTTCCAAACCCTGGGACATTTTGTAGTCCTGTTTAACCGCAGGAGCTGGAGAAAGTGAGCCCAGCAAATTTCAATTTGTCATTCTAAATCATTAGATAGTTCCAAAACCACATAGTAGAAGCAGAGCTGTTACAAAATGTTTTGGTAAGCAAAGATACTGCTTCCTCATGCTGTCATTCCTCACACTCCTCCCAGCACTGCTCTCATCTCAGAAATCCTACTGTGACGTAGATAGGGTTGGTCTTGGATGTGTTTGCCCTTGCAGGTGCTTTTCTTCCACTGGTGCCTGTGGGGACTACCCCAGCACTCTGCTCCCTGAAGCTTGAGTCCTGGAATAAGTGCAAGGGTGATATCCATCTGGTTTGGCTATGGTGTCTGGGAGCAGGATGGTGAAATCTTTGGGTTGCCACTTAGGTGCCAAAGATGCATCTCAGCATGAGGACCTTTGTGAGCACAGGTGCCTTCTTTTGTCTTGGCTCCTACTTCTTGCCCTGCTCTTCTTTCTTTTGCTGACCAGTTTGAACTGCAGAATACAGGTTGAGTCTCACTTTTCTGCACTTTGTTCAGAGCGCTCTGATTTCAGTAGGAACCTCTAGGTGTTGCTGTGATATAAATAATAATTGGTTTTGGGCATTAATTCAAAGAGGGCAGTTAAAGTTGAGTGAGACCAAGAGAAGAAACCTGTAAGTTCTCTTGTTTAAAAATATTAATAATTTCTGCTTAGTTTAATAATTCAGCAAATTGCAGAAACTGCATTTTATTAGGCTGCTTTCAGCTCAAATTAAAAAAAAAAAAAAAAGGCTTTGCCATTGTTTCCATTGGCAAACACCTAAAGACTAATCTTTCTTCACCAGAAATACATCCAGAAATGGCTGTAAGACTATGCCAAAAACGTTAAAATTAAAGCCAGCTATGGTGTTATGGCAAATCAAGTACCCTCTTCCTGGGTCACAGCCACAAGCAACATCCAAACAAAACTAGGGGACAGGTAGCTCACCCAGAAAAAGCAGAAAATTTTCAAAACTGATGTACCAAAAACCTGTGTTCTAGAAACCAAAATATTACCATCTTGAATATTAGTGGAGGAGAATTTTATGTGGCAGCCATCCTAAAACAGCATCTTGCACAACGTACGTATCCAGAAACAAGTTAAGAAAAAAACTGAATCCTATTCTGGAGGAATTGGCTACTGTCTCCTGCTTTTAGAACTAAGTCAATTTTTAAAGTAATTTGGAAGATGTGACAGATAAGCATCTAATCTGGCACCAGGAGGTAGAACTAACAAATGGAGAACAGACCTCCATAGAAAAAGTTTATGGGGTATATTTTTAGAAAAAATGAGTAATTTTAAATGCATCATACATTACTGAAAACTATAGACAGCACCTGATTTTCTCAGTTCAATTCATGGTCCACTGAGAATCAAATCCTTGGCCCATCTTCAGTTGGACACACAAAAGCTGAAAGAAATGAGATGGGTATGTCTATATCCAGCTGTACCCAATGGCTTGCAGATGGTGACAGTCATCTGATTGCAAGTGGGCTGGAATGTCATTATCTCAAGCAGACTTTATCTGCTTGAGGTGAGATTGTGGCTCCTGCATTTGTAACACCTTGACTTGACAAAGAGCTGTCCATATTCTGCTTTATTGCTTAGCCCTCCTATGAATTCAGTGGAGATCAGTTGTTGTCCATAATTTGTTTCCTTTGGGTTTGAATAAGTCAGAGGTAGATTTTATCTTTGGCAAAGCAATGTAAAAATTCTGTGGATGACATCCAAAGGACAGGTCTGGATTTGTCATCTGCAGAGCAGATCTGTGCACATTAAAATGTGCACCACCAGCAAGAGGACAATTTCACAATCAGTATGTAGCTTCTTAACTCACCAGGCTTTTACACTTTATTTATATATAGGGAAGATATCATTTTTCCTGTGTGACCAGCTTTGTGATACACAGGTTATACCAGTCCTTTGTTGAAGATAGTGTAAGAGCCTTTAGGTAGCATGCAAACTGTTATTGCAATACCTAAAGACCCTTGGGAAGATCATTGAATAGTGTGTTCCCCATGTCCATGATGAATACAAAGTTAAGTAGCAAGGCTAGGTTTAGGCACAGAGAAATTATCTGACACTAGGGACAGTGCAGTCACAGAACAGGCTGGCTGTAGAGGTTGTGGAAGTTCCAGAACTAGAAATCATTACAAGTAAAGAATCTGTCAGTATGACATACAGTACAGCTTTAAGAGACAGACAAGATAATTTCCCGTCCTTTTTTTGTTTTCCCATGAATGTATAAGGAATATTTCAAAACTAGTTATCTTTCATCCTACCTACTTTTGATTAAGTTTATGTACTGGGACTATATCACTAGGGAACAAAAAAAAGTTTGTTCAGTTGCCTTCTGCTTTGCTCTTTTCTGTGCTCTCATCTCTTGGCCAGGTGTCTGCCTTTCTTTTTCTTTGGTCTGTGAAGTGGTCAAACACACAATTATGAAGATGTGGAGTTGCATAAATTATGAAATAAGATTACTTGCTTTTCAATACTCAGATTATTGCTACTTAGCAATACACATCACAGTGACTGTTTTTATACCACTAAGTGTTGCTAGCTCCTGCCTTTCCAGAGAAGGAACATATTCTACCCTGGTTCTCTGTAGTAAAATACCTGCCTATTTTGCTTGTCAGAAATATGTACTTCTCAGGAGGCATAAAATCTTTCTACAGAACAATTAAAAAGTAACATAACACTGTCTCTAATGATAAATTTCTTAATTCACCTATTTACTCATGCTGCATTCCATCATATCTCTCTTGACAACATATCTGAGCTGCCTTTCTTTCTCAGGTCCCTCTTATCAAAGCAGTTACCCATTTTGATTGCTTCAGCTTTTCTGCGCATTTTTCCATACAAAATGCTGCAGTTTATTTACCAAGCACTGTATTTATATGCTTGAAGGAAAAAAATAAGTTAAAATCTGTTCTTTTTATAAAGAATCAGGCAGAAAGCGTCACTTACATTGCCTTTCTCAAAGTACTTCTTTTAACCATGAAGAAATTTTTGGGCTGAATTTCCAGTGACCCTTAAAAGTCACTGGTTTTTAATAGAGTATTTTTCTCAAATACTTCATCTTTGCCTTCAATTTCATAATATTTAGAGCACATTCATCCATCTTCTCTTACCGTTTTTTTTTTTCTTCTGGAGTTCTAATGGCTGTAAGCAGAGTTTTCCAGGAAGTCTCACTTCACTGCTCCACTTCTGAATGACTTGGACCAACTTGCAGAACACAAAGGAAAGGGAAAGGCAAAGCTATTGCCACTGCAATACTTCCAGCATCCTCACTGTATGGCTTCTTCCCTGCACCTGAAAGTAAAAACTATGGTGAGCACTGGTGAGACTGCTAGCATGCTGCAATGCCTGGTTCACTTTTTAAGGGCATGGTATAGTTGTATTAATCAAACACTTGTCCTTTCTTTTCTCTTCACATATTTTGAAGTGAAAGTTGCTGTAAAGTGGAAGTTTTTCCTTTTGGTTCTTCATTTCATCTGCAAATAATTAAGGGGTTTATGTAGTGAGTTGACACCACCTTTCCACAAAGCAGCTCTGTCACTACCCTCCTCATATGGCAGATGATACAAAATATAACAAAAGGCTCATGAGATTAGGACAGGGAGAGATCACCCACTGTCATGGGCAAAACTGATTTGATGGAGAAATTAATTTATTGCTAAGCAAGTCAGAGTAGGATAATGACACAATAAAAAATAAAAACAAATCTTAAAAAATCTTCCCCCATCCCTCCCTTCTTCCTGGGTTCATCTTCATTGCCTTTTTTCTCTTCTTCTCCCAGCAGCAGCATAGGGGAATGAGAAATGGGGGCTGTGATGAGCTCTACACACTTTGTCACTTCTTTCTCTTCACACTTTTCCCCTGCTCCAGTGTTGGATGACTCCCATGGGAGATGTTCCTTCACATAATTCTCCAGTGTAGGTCCTTCCCATGTTCTGCAGTTCTTCAAGAACTGCTCCAGTGCGGGTCTCTCCCATGAGATACAATCCTTCAGGAATAGGCTGCTCCAGTGTGGGTGCCCATGGAATCACAAATTCTGCTAGCAAACCTGCTTCAGAGTAGGCTCCCAGTCACAGTCAGATGGGGTCACAGTCTCCTCCAAAGACATTGACCTGCCTCAGAAGCCTGCCCGAGGCCTTCCATGTGCTGGAGGTGTATCTCTGCTCTGTCATGGTCCTCCATGGGCTGCAGGGGCACATCTGCCTCTCCATGATCTGCACCAGGGGCTGTGGGGAAATCTCAGCTTTGGGTGCCTGGATAACCTCCTGACTCTCCTTCTCCACTGACTGCGACTGCAGGGTAGTTCCTCTCACAAAATCTCACCCCTCTCTGGGGCTGCAGTTTCTCTTGGGCAGGTTTTTACCCACTTCTGTTCTAGAGCCAGCTGGCTCTGGCTCTTTTGGCACGGGAGAAGCCTCTGGCAGTTTCTCACAGAAGCTACCCTAGTAACCCTGCACTACCAAAAGCTTGCCATGCAAACCCAATAAAGTTTGGCTGGAAAGCTCTTGCTTTTTCTCCTGCACCGGCACACCCACTCATATGAACAAAATTCATATGTTTTCTTTATGTTTCCACAGAAATTCCACTCATGCTATGGAAAACCCAAAGAGTCTGAGGTGATATCATTATAGCACAGAATCCAAGCTCAGCAGAGTAATGGGCAGCTTTAGGAATGATGGCAAAACTAGAAAAATTTTCAAAGTGGTCACTAGACAAATCAGAAGAAAAATAGTATGTGTTATTTAGATTTTTGTGACATATGTCATAGTCTCTGTGTTTCCCATATGAAAATATATTTTTCACAGCCCTAGGTGGGAGAAAGGATGGTTTCTCCATTTGTATTTACAGTCAAGATGAGAAGTGTGACTTTGACATAATTGAATGTATGTGTCTATGCTTAAGGGAGTTTTTAGTGCTTTTGTGGAATTTTAAATAAAAATTATTGTGTCTTATACATGTTATACTGCCTCCTTTTACATTATACTTCCCTTGTGTCATCATATGAGCAGGAGTGGTGTGGTTGTCTGGAGTTTTGTGTAAAATGCTCAGTCAGGGGTAAGCATGGTGGGTTTTTAACAGAAAGCAAAGCAACAGGCTCCATAAGAAGGTGGAGGTCCATTTTTTTGTGAATACATATATCTCTTGTCAAACTCATCTAGGTGCCTTGCCATTTATTTCTTGAGAAGTAAACCAGAGATAAACTTGTCAATACAGTCTTGCCATGAGGAAGACTTTATCTGGAAGCCCAGCAGCAGAGATTACTCTTATAGTGCTGCAGATCGTTTGGTATGATTTTCTTTGTCATATCTTTGGTATTGTGCCACAATAAGTGAGCCACAATTTTGCTCTGTTTCTTCTAGATTTTTGCATTATTTAAAAACCAAACTCATATATAAACATCCTCCTTTTTAAAAAGAGTAGTCTACATTAGAATGAAAACTAAACTTGATTTCTTTCAAATCATACATGGAATACTGCCCTCCTCACTGTATTGGTTTTGTTTCACTGACTGTAGTCTTTTATTCTGATTGTATACCCTAATATGCCCTGGTATTTGTTTTTAATGAGATGCGCTTCTGTTCTTTCACTGCTTACTAACACTTTAATTTGAGAAGCTGTTTTTGCTAGCCCTGCAGATATCCAATGTTCTTTCCAAAGTCAAGTCCATTTCCTGCAATAACCTTGCTTTGACCTATTATCAGTTATATCACAAATTATTCAGTCTCTAATTGGTTCATCTTTTAACTACAAATTCACATGACTTAGCTTTATTACATAGCTCTGTGACAAGCTTAGGTGGATTAAAGGAGTCTCACATTTTTAAGGAACTTTCTCTAGCTGTTTGTACTTCCCTTCATTTTACTGCTGGGATAGATTGTTATGGTTGTTAATATTAGGTTTTTAGATATACTCTTGTCATTCCCAAGGATGAGTTGTGTCTTAGGCATTATATGGAACTTTTTTCAAAACCTAACAAGGCTTTAGCATATAAATCATGAATATAGCAGTGTGGAGGATCTTCCCTTCTCCATTTATTGCAAGCTGTTTTCTCAGGAAACCTGAAGATGCTGTAGCTTCTTACTCCTTTTAGCCAGATCTTGAACGAAGGGATGAAGTTTGGTTGGTACCTACCAGAAATAGTTTAATACTGTAGCAAGTAACTAGCATGCAACATGGACACAGGTAGTAAAAGGCTACGTGCTCTCCTTCTGATCCCTTGCTATTCTAACATAAGACAAAGACACAGCACCTGTTTACACTATGACATCTAAATGACATCTAAGCTAGACAAAGGCCCTGCAGAGGAAGAATTTCAAGACAGGCCAGTAGTCAAACATATCTATTTGCACTAAACATGCACTGGAGCCGGACAGCTAGAAAGAACTTGCCTCTCTCCAACAGTCTCTAAAGAGAATTGTTTTTTTTAAATAAGCAAACCGAGGAGTGGTTGTCTTTTTCCATGCAGAACATTATATTATCTGCCATACTAATGTTTTGCCTGTTGGTAAGATTCCTACCTTTTATTCAGATGCATAGCTAGGTCTCTAGCGGCTGCTCAGGATGCACCACAAAAAGGGAGAAAGAGTCTTATCCTTGATGCAGCCACCACCTAAAACAATGCATGAAGGAGAATAGCTATTCAGTCAGCCCAAGCATCCATTCATATTGCATAGGGCTTGTTGTTCTGCCGTCTCTCATCTCTCCATTAATTAATGGTGAAAATGCATATAACTAGGAAAACAGCAAACATAAGCAAGGAATTAATTTATTTTTCATAAATAGAGATTGCCTCATCAGTAGAAAAGCAAAGACTTGAAGTGTCTCTTCATGTTCCAATTTTTGTTCTGAAGCTGCCTGTTCCATTGCTTTCTCATCTCTTCTATTTAAACCAAACAACAATCAGTAGATGATGACATTAAAAAAATATTGTGGCTAAGGAAGAAAGTACTTTTGAGAGAGATCCAGGTTCAGCAGCTGGAAATGAGGGGAAAAAATTGTGACTACACCAGTCTAATTGGTTTTGTTATAGAACAAAATTAGCTGAAGCCAAAGAGCAGTAAAATGCACTCACCTTTATTGTAAGCATTTGAGGCTGTCCTAAGTGGAATGGGGAAAAATCTGCTCTTTGCTCGTGGCACAAGGCATATATTAGAAAATAAAAATAATTAGTTGTAGAAACAACAGTTGAATTGTGCAAAGTGTTTTGCCTGGATTCCAGGAATGGTGGCTTTAATGAGGCCCTACACTTCACAAATGCTAAAGCTGTTCTTAAATGAGGTTTAATAGGATATTTTCACTTTCTTTCAGCTCTTTGTCCTCAAACACATAGGTACCCCAGAGTGTGCACATGTTATTTAAGCAAGTTTTACACAATTCATCTCCTCAACATGATGAATATGCTACTAAACATAAAACAGCTCCCTATCAGATCCTCACACAAGAAATCAGTGGCCTTCAAATCAAATCTGAGGCCTATTCGCCTCTTCTGCTCTGCATTACAGAAAGGATTTTAAATAGCCAAGAGACACCATTCCCATCGTCCATGAAATGTAACTGGAATCCTAATTTCTTAGATACACTGAAGAATAATAGTAATTAACAGAATTAATCCTAATTTCTTAGCTACAATGAATAGAAATTAACTTCTGAAAAATAATGTTTAACCAGCCAGTGCTGACTGGAGTTAGGAATATGGCCTGTCACGTTGCAGGACCTAAATGAAGGGCTTTATACTTTGGCTTGTGAAGAAAACAGTGTGAATCCAAAGGTGAGTCCCTTGAAAAGGAGAGAACAAATACAGTGGTGCCAGAGTGTTGCTCTCTTTTGGAGATGCGTTGAACCTTTAGGATTACTCAGTTTTCCTCATCTTGAGGGACAATAGGGCAAACCTGAGGCACAGATGGGCCATCATGTCAACAGGTACCAAAAATGTGAAGTCTACCATTAGGGTAAATGCTGTCATAACCCTCCTTGTATCAGTATTCTCCTAATATTTCAGGCTTCCTTCATCTTGTATAGGTAAGCAAAAAATGCACAAAACCCAACTTCTGTTACATTTTCATCCACTTAGAAAGCATAATGGAAATAATTTTTATAACAGCAGAAAACAGAGTGTGGAAGAGGGATGTTGGTGTTGGTGGGGCATTATTCTTTCATTTTTTCCTGCTTAACAATGTTATTGGTTGTGTTTGTTCTTTCTAAAACAAGAGATGAGGATTAAATGACAGGAAAATAATTTAATGTTCCAATATCCTGTCCACTTCTGGAAGAGTTTGCCCTGAGCTGAAATCCAGGTGGATGTTCACACCTTATAAAAGATAATTTCAAAAAGTGCATATGGGTGTGTGTGAGTGGGTGGGTGGGTGTGGGGTGTGTATGTGTTCAAAGTGGCTTGAGGAGTTTTGTGTGAAATTTTTAGATGCTTTACTTTTCCTGCACCATTACTGTCTTTTCTGTTTGGGGAGAAGAAAAAAAAATCCTTCCAGCTCTCTTCTATCTTCTTGTTTCAACTATAGATAACATTCTTAACCTCTTCCTAGCATTACTAGAATATTTCTGCTTGTCAGCACATCAGAACACAAACCCAGCACAATGGGAGGTACACGACTCACACTTTTGAAATTTTTCAGTGTTAAAATTGCAGGGCTGAAATATTCTGTGGATTGAATGGAAAGTTCCAGAGATTCTGGAGAGGTTCCAGGCTTCCAGCAGGCCTTCCAGCTAGCCTTCTCTGCTGCTACCAACCCTGCAGCTGGTAACAAGGAGTCGTGGCCTCTTCCAAGCTATTTGAAGAACCATTTCAGTTTCTGGTGCAGCAATTGCCCCCTCTGTAAGAAACAATTATCACACTGATAGCAATTTAGAGAAGACAGAATGGAAATGAAGATAGGGTTATGGAGCAGAATGTGTCCTCCATCAGTTCAGAGCTGAGGTCCATTAGGTGTGCTTGTGTTGTTGCAGTCTACTGTGCTTGGGAATAAAAATAGGAATCTGATTTAGAAGGATCTAAAGACCTTGAATTGAAGGAACCTTTACACTGGATAGCTCAAGGCAACCAGTACTTGGGAAGCAGATTCTTGAGCTGCCTTTTTTGACTCATACAAAAGTGGTGTACAAACATCTCAACCACAACTCATTATGGAAAGTATTATATAAGTGATGTATCTGAAGAATAGATGAAACAAGCATTTAAACATCCAGACAGAGTACTACCTTTACTTACCTTTGGCTGTCAGAAAAACCTATGTAAAACTTGTAAAGGTAGCTGTTTATTCCTTAATAGGCAACAGAACCGAAAGGGAAAGTACATTCTCTTATTTTAGAGCCAATCTGTAAAACAGCTACATTCTTCAACATAGTGCCCAATGAGAAGTCTTCTGGGTTCTGGTATAGACAGGGTGTCACTCACAGCAATGATGCCATAAAAAATGAAAATAAGAAATGCGTCACAACTGAATATCCAGAAAAATCATGTACCTGCAATTCTGATACAAATATTCTTTGTTAGAATAGTGATGCTATTTTAAAGACAAGGGGGAATTAAGATCTGAGGGGCAAAATTATTGTATTTCTTAAATTGTCCACCTTACCTAAATCAGGATCAGCTGGTCAAATGTCCATCAGGGCGATGTGTGTCTTGTCCACTTATTTACCTAGAATCAGAGAAGGTAAAAACCACATAATTGGATCTCTAACAGAATTGCACTGTTACATTGACTATTGAATCCATAAATGAAATCTGAAATCTCTGTAACCCAAAGCTAAATAAATATTTACTGGTTTGCAACCATCTCTTATGATAAAAACAGGTTAAGAACTGAGACTGGAGTTTAAATATATATCTAACAGTGTCACAAATACATACCATTTGAATTTTATCATCAGGAGGCAACTGGAAAGGAGAACAGCAAATAATAAAAGAACCAAGAAGACAAATAGCCAAAGCATGTTGTTTATTATGACATCAACACTCAAATGTAGTAATAGGATCTGGAAAGAAAATTATGTTTGCTTTCATTGGAGAACTGGAATAAGAAGATCATAGTACCATATTGTGTGTCTCCAGAGTGGCATGCGCAGTATTTGGTGTATGCAAGTAAAATAAAGGAAATCTTAAGTACACTCAAATACTCTAAATCTATTATATTTATCATATGTCATATTTGTAAAAGACAAGTACAAGGCTAAACAAGATTTCGTACATAGAGAATAAATTAATAACTTGGTAATTATCTGTTGCAGAAGAAAGACATAATTTTACACAGAAGAACCTAAGTCTTTTATTTGTTGTCTCACTAAAACACTAAAATGTTGAGAACATAAAACATTACACTTTCTATCTGCTAATGTACTAAGCTTTGTGATGAGCACACTATATATATTTTATGATATGGAGTTAGGGTCCACAAGAAAACTTCGAGATTTACATTTTTATCCTGCATTGACCTTTTGGCTTCACTCCCTAATTAAGCAAGGCATGGTAAAGAAAGAGATTATTATGAGGTGGCTGGGTCCCCAGGGTGTTATGAGGTACCACACACAGTTAAGCTATCTCAAGACAACCATGTTCTCTAGAGTTACTTTATTGCTATTATAAAAAATCTTTATTATGGGGAAAAATATGTATTTTTATGCTAGAAGAAGATGAAGATGACAGTTTAGGATGTTGAATGGTAGTTTCAGCTGAGCTTTTTGCCCACAGAGACTGTAAAACATCGAAGACTGGGCAGCTTTTGATTGGCTCCTTTGTATCCTAAAGGGGTAGATTAATCTTTGTAAAATTCATAGTTGGAACATTGTACCATTAACTGGCACTTTCCAGTTATCAAGATACTTTATGAAACTGAAAAAGTCCTATTACACTTTCTAAAAAGGCAACTTCGGGGGTGTGGCTCTCATGAAACCACTTCATCTCTGGAGTATTAGGTACTTTCCTCTCTGCCCTGTGCTTGATTAACCCATAGGATGCAAACCTTCATCCAGTAACCTATTTTAGTTTCCTCTCTGTGAATCAAACCCTATATAAACGTGCAATCTCATAACATGAACTTCCTTAAGGTCCTCTCTTTTTCTGTCAGAATTGAGAGCATATTTAAGCCCTTGTGGGACCAAGCCTTAGCTCTCTTTATTTTTGGAATCACATATCTGGTTTTAATAAAGATGTCTTCTTTTTAACCTCTGCAATAACTATGTAGTGCACACACAAGAGCTTGTATCTTCTTTGCATCTTAGGAGAGTGAATATACAATGTTCCTGTTGCTTTTAAGCCTTCTTCAGCATGCCTCATATCAAAACATTTGTGCAGGTACCCTCTGCACTGTGCGTAGAATATCAGGACTACCAGTGGGTATCAGAAAATATGCATGTATTATTTACAGATTTTAAAGGTAGTCCTACTTTAAAGAGCTATTCCAGGAATACAGTGATTATTAAGAAACCTGGGCTTATGAAATGCTCTTTGTAGTAAAACTGTGTGTATGCCCCACAGATCAAAGAAAGATACAGAACAGACATATGTCTCAAAGACTAGATATGGCTGGCTTGACAACACATTGATTTATGCCCACCACTGTTCTGAGGCTGGCTTAGAGATATTTGATTTACACTGGATAGATTGCCTCCTGCTAAATAAAGTCCTGTGTCATTGTTCATAAACCTGAACTGCATACAGCAGTCTCAGTGCTTTGTTAAAATACCACAGTGAAGTTCATAGCGCCTTATTAAGCTCTGTAGTTCAAAGATTAATTGTTGAAAGGATAAAAACCTTTGTGCAAACATCTAACAAGCTTCTTAAGTCGATGACAATTAGCCCTGTGAAGTACTCAAGAGCTGTCTGTCAAGAAGCTCAAACAAAAGTGACAGGACTTGGTCAAAAAGAGCACCAGTTGCTCCCATCCCCATGCCTGGTGGGATAATACATTAGCCCTCAGGGACAGTGCTTGGCCATCCCCCAACTAACAACTCTGCTTGCCAAGGTCAGACTTCATAGCTAATAGATGAAAGGGGTCCTGAGGAAGAACAAACCACCTATAAATGAAAACCAGCAAAAACTCTAATTAGCACTTTATTTTTTCAGTCAATCCAGGATGCTGGTGACACTTTTCAGGTAAACCCAGGTGTTATGAGAGATGACACTGTTGCAGTAGGTGGCACTATTCCCCTCTTCCAGCCACAACAGCACCACCAAACACTGGGAAGTGCCATCTTTGGGATGAGACATAAAACTGAGGCCTTGACCAGTTGCAGTTATTAAAGGTCCCATTGCACTTTCCACAAGATTAACTGTGTTAACCTCAGTGTCCTGGCTGATTGCATTCTGTCTTCCTAAATTCCCCCTGTAGTTTCAACTGGACAAGTTAATCTGCACTTCCTGTTCTAGATACCCGTGCAACTGTTGCTGTGCTCGGACACACAGCTGCTGTGCTTCATCCTGTGACAGGCTCCAGCCACAGCCAGCGCAGGCACACTCAATGTTGCACTGCCACACCGATTCCCCAAGGAGAGTGGAAGAAGAGGGCATAGTTGTGACCTTTATTTTTAACAAAACGGTGTGACATCCTGGAGAGGGAATGCACTCTTCAAAATAGATCAATCATCGCAACACCAGCAAATGGCAATAGCGGTTATTTGGTGGGACATCCTGCTGAGTCATGTAATTCCATCTTTCCAAGGCACAGTGCCTTATGGACCACCCCTTGGCGTGGGTAGTTATGGCTGTCCATCTCACTCCAGACCTCTTGCCTGGCCAAACTCATTCCTAGGTTTTTATCTCTGGACTGAAGGGCCAGAGCAGGAGCAGGAGCTGTGATTTTCACATGGTTCTAGATTAAACCCATTAGGTCCTATTTCTGAAATTCTTCTTGTGCAAGTGGCCTTTTCTAAAAGAGACAGGAATGGAGCTCCATGTGAACTTTTGCAGCAAGGTGACCTACTGTGTC
The DNA here is from genome assembly GCF_027477595.1 of Haemorhous mexicanus. Classification (NCBI taxonomy): domain Eukaryota; kingdom Metazoa; phylum Chordata; class Aves; order Passeriformes; family Fringillidae; genus Haemorhous; species Haemorhous mexicanus. The sequence goes on along the minus strand of NC_082381.1, from coordinate 65,643,755 downwards.
AGTCACCATAGCTCGTGTATGGCTTTCATTTTTCTCACAGTTTTGAGATTTGGTAGCTAGACTCAAGGTTGGGCAAATTGCATTCTTTCTACCTTCAATTCTTCCCGCTGTTTCAGTTGGATACTTCCTTTGTCACTTCATATCCCAAACTATTTATTGTGTTCTATTGCTGAAAAATGTGTGTTTCATTTAAATGGCTGGGGATTATACACACATGCCATTAACTATAATGCAGGGGACATTATGTGAAGGCAAGGAATGATTATTTTTCTGCTTATTTAGAGAAAATAAAAACTATTATTCAAATCCTTTTAACTAGATGGGGAGTGATTTTAATATTTGGACTCCATGAGAAGACTGAAATAGAGTATGGCTATAAGGTGGTTGGGTGATTGCGTATTTAAAACTAGCCAGGTGTCAATACAGGAAACATATAATTATCCTGGAAAAAGGAGAAGTTTCTGAAAAATAAACCACAATTTGTTGTCTGTTTTCTACTTTATGATATTTCCACCGAAAATTGTAATTCCTTTTTTCTATGTTCTAGTCCCCTTGTACGCAGTGTCCCCTTGGGAAGCGGGGCCCAAGAGCCCTTTCTAGGATGGGACAGGATATTACAGCTTGGTTTGTGCGCCAGCATCCTTAATATTTCCTTCCTTTCAGAAGCAAATAGAGCGTACCCTTATCTGAATGCTAATTTCCTAGTTAAAACCCTCCCTTGCTGACAAGGGACTGAAAGAGTTTTAAATCACAGATGTAGAGTATCAAATGCAATAATGCTCTTGCAATAGTGCATTGAAGCCTCAATTAATTAACCCTTGGGCTAAGTAGGCAGGTACATGGTGGTGGCCACAGGCGGTGGATGGATGAGATTTAAATGGGCATCTCATTTCCTCAGCACGGAACATGCCGTTTGGTTCAGAAAGGAGTCATTTTACACACTCGCCTCATTTACGCTCAGCTTTAATCCCTTTAATTCCACCTGAGATCCAAGCAAGAATGGGAAAAGAGAGAGAGGTGCAAAAGGCTACAGAGCTGGGCTTTGTTTACATATGTTTCCCCAGGGGCACCCACCCCCCAGCAGAGCCAAGGCTTCTGGCCTTTTCATTCGGCTGTGGGGATCCAAAGCAGTTGTCATATGGAAATGGTTAAAGAGAGATTACAGGGAACTCTTCTCTGCAATCCATCCTGTTTAGAACCTGAAAAGTAACGAGCAGGGAGAGAAGGCTGAGAAAAGGGGCTGCATCTTATCCCTGTGGATGCTGAGATGGAGCAGAGACTTAGTGCTGGAGGGTCAATGTGCAGAGCCTGTGGTGGCGTGGGGCTGCACACGATGACAGCTGCCACTTTCCCCTCAATGGCCCATATGGGTGCATGCCCACGTGTGAGGGAAATCGTGTTCCGTGGGTGAAGTAAATCTCTGCCATCCCTCCGGGTGGCTGTTCCTTGAACATGTATATGTGAAAGCTTCCCTACGCAGAAAGGGGACTGTTCTGCTACTTATCAAGGGTAACAGACTAATGCTGTAAAAATAAAAGCATCCCCCAATGATTTCTTTGATTCACTCAGAGGTTTTTGATCAGGCTGTGCTTTGCCTCTCTGTTTTGCTTGCTTTCTTTGATCCTCCTAACACAGGGTTCTGCTACCAGAACCTTCTGCCAAAATTTAGAGCAAATGTCACAGAAAATTTATGGATAATGAATTTTGAATTTATTATAGTTATTGCACAGAAAATCTGATATCTCAGCACAGTGCTCCTTCAATCAAAGATATGCAGACAAGTGTGTGACCTCTGCAACCAATTAACCCAGGTAGAATTTAAAAATATCAGATATTTGCAACAAATTTCACCTGAATAAGACTGGAAATTGTTCACTGAAATATTCAGTTCATGGTTGAGAATAATGAACCTATTTTTAAAAACCCAGAATCTCTTTCTTACCAGCCACTGAAGAAAAAAATACAAAATGTATTATGCATTACAGTTACTTTAGGTGCCTGGCTATGCTAAAACAGCTGTACACAAGGTAGTACTACTTATATGAAGGTATATAAAGAAGTTTGAGAGACAGACCCATTTTTAAGGAGATCCAAGCTGTTTGTATTAAATGCCCTGCACCAGTGTGCATTTGCTCCTACTGTGCGTAGCAGTGCTGTGGAGGTTAAAGCTGGACTGTTCCAGGTGGGACTGTATCGATGGCACGTGCTTGTTTCTCCAGGTCTTATTCTGTGCCAGCCCCGTTCATGCACGTCCAGAAGCCTCTGCAGATAAACCCAGCAGTGGGTGACACAAAATGGAAAGGCACCCCTCATGCCCCTTTTCCCACTGCCTGCACTGATGGCTGCTGGAGCCACGCACGCTTGTCACACCCGTGGGCTGCTGCCTTTTTGTGCAGTGTGTGGAGAGATGTCACCTGGGTCTGGAGCCTGAGACGGTGCACTGCTGGGGGTGTGATGCACTGGGGTGGGATGATGACTACCAGAGTCATGGCCCGCCCTGTCCCACCTGCCATCCCCACTAGGCCACAGGACTCCTCATCTTATTTCCCTCCACACGATTTACCATCTGTGAGCTTGTCTTTAATCTAATAAAAATCATCTCGCTTTTGACTAACAAGAAAAGGAAACAGTGCTCATTGTGGGGTTTGGGGAAAATGGCTTCACTAATCTGCAGGATGAGAATGGAGTGATTTATAGGCGGATTTAACTGTGGGCCATGATTAGGGGGCTGGTAGTAAGTGCATTAGATGTCTAAGTGTGGCAATAGAGTAAATAGGCGTTTTATTTATCGCAGTGCCAGGGGCCTCTTAGCGGAAGAGCGCTTCTCCAAATTGAAATATAGCAGAGTTTACACTCCTGATTAGGGCTTCAAGCGCAGAGCCCAAGGCTATCAGCGAGCAGAAACAACGCTCGCTGACACCTAATTGTCACTGGATTAATGTGCAAACAGGGACAGCAAACAGCAACAACAAATAACCCGGTGTCAGAGCTGCTGGTGGCAGTGTCCACTAAGTGACTGGGGGCCAAATTGAAGTTTATATCTCAGAATCCGCTGAGATCAATGCATCAGCTGGGTAGACAGGGCTGGAAATATTTTGCTGTTATATGTATTTACATATGGTACAGGTGTGGAGCTAGCCATAAAAAAAAATTTGTTTTCATGCCAGATGTGAACCATTGTGCTGTACTGCCAGGTACCAGCAGAGGCTCCCCCTCCAGAAATTCATATCCCCCTTTGACTGCTCCCACATTTGCCAAAATTAATTCTGTACAAACACGTCCGAGGTGTATGTGTGATTGTATCTGTAATAAAAGAAGTAAGGCTTGTAAGGAAAGGTGATAAACTATATTAGACCAGCTGATACTTCATGAGGAAAGACAGACGAGATTCTGAGCTAAAAAAAGCCTTCCTTATGCAATAAAATTCATAATCTATATGTGTAAATTCATAAGCCTCAGAACAGCCTTCCTTCTCTGAATTATTAAGGGGGTATGTATCAATATTATTGTATGGATTCACAAATGTGCCCATTGTTATCATGTATATCATGTGAAGCTATGTACCATATGCCTGTAAGCTAAGTATTGGCAATATTGTTCAATTTATTTCCTTTATGCTTCATAGCCATTCAGGTAATTTATGTGAATAAGGTCTTTTGCTCTGTGATCTTGTGACTTTCACTGGCATCTCCATATAAAATTTTATAACCCTGTTTGTGAATCAAATCATTCCCACAACTACTGATTCAATCTGGGTCGCCACCTGTCCAGCTTTGGACTGGAGAAAGCAGTTTAGGCATCTGAGCTCTGGATTTTCCACTTCTGAATCTGGTTTGGCTTGCTTATTCCAAGGAATATCTACCCAAGATCTCACTATTTCAGTAAGACAGACAAAAAACACCCTGTTCTTTTTATTTACAGTAGCCATGTGTTTTTAAATTGAGAAATGAGTGCAATTCCCTTGGAACAAACAAAAGTGATTAAAAAATGAGCCTGAAAGCAAATGCAAGAATAGGTTAGCAGCCATGGAGTTCGGGTATTCATTTTTTCCCATAATTAGCTATTGAAGAAGGAAAAGTCACAAATATATGATTTATATCGCTAAATGTATTTCTAAAGTTCTTAAGTTTTATTGACCATGAAAGTTGGTCTTTCCCTGTGTTAAGAAGTGAAGAAGCTATAGAGCTAGCTAGTGGCTCAATGGTGCAAAGTCTTATGATTTAATCTTGACATTTGCAATTTTTTGCTGTAAAATATTACTTTCTTTATTTCAGGACTTTAGTGTAAAACCTCATAATTTCCTTTAAGCTCCATTTGATTGTCAATTGCACAACTCTCTCCAAATCTTAAAGCTTATGATTTTCATACACATAAGATTTATTTCTTTTGTACCACAATAGAATGTTCTTTGATGCAAATTCTCCTTATTTCTCTTGCATCCTGATCTTTCCCTGCTTGTAGCTAGGATTTTTTTGTGTGTGTGCAGCTGACAGACCTTGGGTTTGTGAGCTTTGAACTTTCTTTAGATGCATTTAGAAATGTTTCAAACATCCATGCCTGAAATTGAACCAGCTGCAGATCTGATCTACTCTGCTTAATGATTTCCAGGAAGCGGTGGCCTTGCTATTGACATATTTGGAGAAGAAATAAGATCAATTTTCAATATTGAAACCAGCCCAATAGCTATTTACACACAGTTTATTTCAGAAATTCAAAACTGCACAAGGATAGTGAGAAAATGTTTATACCGCAAAATTGCAAGCATTCCTGTTTTTCTCTTAGGTCATTTAGAGTCAGAAAATCATAAAACTCTGTTTGCAACAGGGAAGCCCCAAGTTCATTTTGCTAACAATATGCTTGATGAATTCAATGTATTTTTAATCCAAGTGTAAAACTCTAAGGACATCCAAGGTGCTGACTAGAGCATGAAAATCTAAATTAATGCTCTGCCAGAATGACAGTACTTAAACAACCAAAATATCACCCACAGGCATTACGTTTTCTGAGAAGTTCATAATCTATATATTGTTATTGTAAAGATTGTGATTTCATGCAGAAAATAATTCACAAATCATAATTAACAACACTCCAAATAGGTGACCAAAGGCTTTAAATACACATTTTACATTTTGCTGTTTCAAAAAGCTATACAAGCCTGTAATACATAAATACTACAATACATGTCATATATATTGGGCAATACTGTTCAATATATCAGCAAAGACCCAAATATCAAGGGATAGTTTTTCTTAACTGTACGTAATGTTGATATTTTATATTTTAATTACCTTAAATCTGCCAGTTAATATTTTTTAACCATATAGATTCACTGTTCATAGCCAATGAACTATTTGAAACAGGTTAGAACTGGAAGATGCTCATTATTACAGACTGTTGTAAAATGGATCCTGTTTCCCTACTTGGGCAAAATGCCCAGAGGAGATAACAGGAATTTTGCCTGAACAAGGACGGCACAATTAGCAGCAAAACATGCCAGTCAGAGCGTTTTGCACTGAGGAATTCTGAATCGTGTTGCCCAAAACAAAATGCCTGTGTCTTCCCCACAAACAGGAATGTGCCACTAGGTATGAGAATTTAGAGCCCTTCGCCCTTCCTGCAGAAAGAGAGCAGGGGGAAAAAAAAAAAAAGATGGGTTGATTTGTAGCACTAACAAGCAAAACCCAATTGTGAAGGACCTCACTGCGTCGTCCTGTCTGCTGGTGATGCTCGCTGCCAGGCTCCGCAAAGGCACTGGGCTGCTGGCCAGCACAGCCAACTGCAGGACTGGGGCCTAAATCTATTCCTCACTAGCAGATCTGACTGCAGAATTAAAGCTTTCAGCCACAATTTTCAAGTTGATAACACATGGACACAGCAATCCCGCCCATGTGATAGCAATTGCAGCACTCAAACAGTTGATTGTAGGCTCCTCTATACAAAGAGTTTTTGTTTTATTTATATATAAATCATGCAAGTGCATGTATCATGCTGTATAGAAGATAATAGTACAGAGATGATCATGGCTTCCAGTACAGATGCAGCAAGGAAAACACTGGGATGTTTCAGGAGGAATGAGAAAAAAGTGAGAAGACAGTAAGTTGCATTTAGTTCACTGAACTGTTGAGGAAAGAAAAACAATTAAACCCTGGCTTTAACAAACCCTTATTGAGAAGCTGATTGCTCTATAACAGAAATAGTTGTGCCACGCTGACATTTGTTCATTAACCAGTCATGAATTTGTGTCACACATCAAATACTAGTAATGAAACAATATTAAAATGGTGGTCTGGTTTTTAGCCCAAATACATGATGGATATTAACACGCCTACACAAACATTTTAAACATCATATTAAAATATGTGTTTGAACAAATACGAGTTGAGGGTTGGCTTAAATTACTACAGGCTTCAACAAAATCTCTTTTGAACAAAAAGTGGTACTGTTGTGTAAAAAGCACAAGAAAAAAACAGCCTTTCAAGTACTGTAGGGCTGCCAAATTACTCTGCCAAAACACCCATTACAGAAAGGTGGGCTGAAGCAGGAAAACGGTCTTGGCTCTATTGGACATTTTCACACAACAAAGCATCATGGCATAAATTAAAGTCTGGGCATGGAAGACCTAAATTGCAGAGTTTAATTTCTGTGAATCAGCTTTTTTTATTAATCTTCATTTTTCTTACCACCCAGTTTTGTGAGCACCAGACTGCTAACTGTAAGTTGCGACTACTCTTTTTAGTAATAAAAGATGTGGTTAGAAGTGTTAATAATGTGAGTTAACAAGGCAGAGTTTACCAGTGAGTTTGAACGTCCTCAAAGAAATGTGAGTAATCTATCTAATGAATTACTGGATCCTATAAAGTACCTTCATATTTTTGGTTTCTTCAGCATGATGGGGTCAGCTAATCACTCAGCCAGCCCACAGCCGCCAGGGAGGGAAGGTCCTACTTCCATTCTGTTTCCTCCCCTCCTCTCCCCCTGCTCCCAGCCAGGCACTTCTGGCACTTGTCATGCACACTGACCGTCCCCAGACTCCTCTGAGAACTGATTCAGCATGCCAACCTGGCAGAAAACTAATGCAGCTAAAAGGAGGTGATTTTCTGCTGGGTGACTGAGCTGAAAGAAAAGGAGGGAGGTTCTGATGAGCAAAGATGGTACAAGGCAGGTGGTGGGACCATGTGGCAACAGTGAGAGAGAGAGAGAGGAAGAGGGAGAGAAGAAAGGACTGGCAAGGAGAGGAGTCAAGATCTGCCCCTCTGGCAATCAACAAACCACGAGACAGCTACTCCTACAATTGCAGACCTGGATTGTGATTTTGTTGTACGATTTGTCTAGTGACAACACTAACTTGAGGCATTCGTGCTCCAAGACAACCAACACAAATGCCAAGGTACTAGCAATACTACTAGCATTCACAATGAATAGCTTGTGAATTGGAGGCAATAGGGCACAAGTCCAGTAAAAGCACTGGATTAAAGGCAAGTGGCAGCTTGGTAGACTGTGCCTCATCTAGCAGAATAATAATTTAATTGAATCTCATGTTGACAAGTGAAAATAAGTCGAGGTGCAGAAACCACCTTTGGTACCTCCAATCACAGTGGGGCAGTTTTGATTGAATAGGTCACCAGCACAGGGTCCTCTGAGAGCCCTCAGTTCAGATGTAAGGGCTTTTCCATTGAGACAGCTGAGGTATAGAGAGCCTTTCAACTTAATCTACACCAAACAACAGCATGCCTTGTAAAATTCCCTTGCATCTTCTCTTCCAAGTATGACATCAGGACCTGGGTGGGATGGGCATGTCCCACTACTGAGATGCAAAAGAAATTCTGATGTGGGAAAACTCTAATACTTCTCTAGATGCATTTCCTCTCTGCTTCTATCTGTGAGGGTCACCTGGTCCCTGTGTGCCACCACAACAAGACATACACTCCAAACAAAACCATACAGGGGTCTGAAAGTAGTAACAGTCCTAATGATCTGATTTTGGGCTTGATTTTTAACATTAAAAATGCCTGGTTCAGTTACAGGAAAATTAAGGCTACATGCAGAATTAAAAAATTACTATTCAAGTGTATTTCAAGTTTGAAATATGATGCTTTTTTGGGTTTTAAGTGTGTTTTCTCACTGTCTTAGAAAGAAAACCATTTAGAACATAATAAGCTATTAGTATCATAGATGTAGAGGCCAGGATATGTGCTTCCCCGTGACAGCAGTGGTTAGGACTTTCCACACAAATTAAGGATTCTGCACCTGGGATGGGGCATGTATAGACAAACTGGAGAGCAAGAGTCTGAAAAGAATCTCCATGAAAAAGGATCTGTGGCAAGTTGGACATGAGTCAGCTGTGCCCTGTCAGCCAGGAGGGCCACCCATGTCCTGGTGGCATCACCAGCCAGGCAAGGGAGGGGATTGTCCTGCTCTGCTCTGCACTGGAGCAGCCTCACCTCGAGTGCTGAGGACAGTTCTGGGTGCCACAATATAAAAAAGACATTAGGTATTAGAGAGCATCCAAAGGAAGGTTATGAGGATGATGAAAGACCAGGAGGAGGAGCCATATGAGGAGTGGCTGAGGTACTTTGGCTAGGGATAAGAGAAGATTGAGAGAAGACCTACGACTTCCTCCTGAGGGGAGGCAGAGGGCCTGGCACTGGTTACTTCTCTGTGGTGGCCATTGACAGGACAAGGAGATGCCATGGAACCGGGCCAGATGAGGTTTAGGCTGGACATCAGGAAAAGGCTCTTCACCCAGTGTTGGTTGGGCTCTTGAAGAAGCTCCAGGGAAGCAGTCACAGCGCTGAGCCTGAGAGAGTTCAAGAAGCATTTGGACAATGCTCTCAGGCACGTGGTGTGACTCTTGGGGGCTCCTTGTGGGCTCCTCCCAACTCAGCCTGTTTTATGATTTCATGTAAATACACTAGCTGATAAAAATACACAGGAAAATTGGTAGCAAAGACATGTGGGAAACACACTGGATTTTGTGTATGCATAGAGGTAGAAATGTGAAAATACAAAAAAGAGACCGTGGCTAGTGGTGGACCAACATGCTTTTTGCAGCCCTTACTTTGAAATCTCCTAAACCAGACAGGGCTATTGTTTAGAGGTCCCAGTCTGTGTAAAACAGCTTAAATCAAAATGGGACATTGCACTCTTGGACCTATAGTCTCTCGGACTTATAATATGAATGGAAACTGTGATCATCTATGCTTTACACAGACAAGGTGTAGCCTCTTAAAGGGAGTGAGGAAGTCCCAGAGAGACACCTCTGAAAAGTTCCAACCATAGGGAAGATGGACATCTTAGAAAAATTAAATTAATCCCATAATAGTATATAAATCTGTAGAACGCAGCCTTTTAAAATATTCCTAACTCTCAGAAGACTTAATCAACGTGATACAAATTACAGAATCATTTAAGAGTGTTGGTATGATGAAAAACCCCATGCTTTTGTCCCTGTGGAACGTTAACAATATCAAGACAAGCTGGTTATCCAAAATATCAGTAAAATTACATCTCTTCTGCCAAGGTTGATGAAATTATGATGACTACATGTCAGTTTTTTCCTGTTTAAAGGGAAATCTATGGTCAAGTATGCCTTGAAGTTCTTCAGGTTCATTAACAAGGTCAAAATCAATGTTATTTTACTGTTTGGAATCATTTTTGGCGGAACAATGAAAAGAAACCATAGTAGAAGTAGTCTTAATATAATCATTTTCTTTTCATTGTTCTTTATGGGAAAATAATTTGGCCCGAAATTTAGTGGTCCCATCAGGGAGGTGATATCTTTAAAAAGGTGGTCTGAAGGACAGGTTTTACTGTACTTTAATAGGCTTATAGATTAATATAAATCTTAATATTCATAATCTGTACTCTTCCTTTTCTCAATATCTCGTTCATCTATACATCTATTTGTAATGTGTGCTTCAAACACAAGTTAAACTTTATTTTATCAAGAGTACCAAGAGTACTTTAGGGATAGTAATTTCTGAAAAAGTCAGCCGATCAAATATATAGCTAGTTTTTCTCTCAAAACCAATTTTATTTAAAAAAAATACTGGTGCTTTCTAGCTGAATGTTCCTTGAATATTTAGAAATATCTTATTGCCTGGAATAAAATATATTGATTAAATAGTGGTTATTGCTGCAATGAAATGCACAGTTATCAGCCCAGCTTGCATTCCTGATCAAAGATAAAAACCTGGAATAATTCAATATCCAAGCTACCATTCCATTTTTAATAGAGTTATTTGCAAAATTAATCACGTAATTTTAATTTTCAGGCCAGAAATGCAGCATTATAAACTTCCTGTTACAGAACGCCTTGTAAGTAGTGTGTAAGACCACTTTTTGTAGCGTGATTTTTCAGAGGAGAAGAATGCTAAAAGGCATACCAGGAAGATATCTTAGCACTTGAAATATTTGTCCCCAAGGACACCTAGAATATTTATTCTAGGTGCAGTGCCTTTAAATGGGAGCAGTTGTCATTTGTTGTTGTTGTTGTCATTAGTTTTTATGTAAGCTGTACATAGGAAAATTTACAAGTGTCTGCTAATGCCTCTTTGTATTAACAGAGAACAGCACTAAGCAAATGCTGCTTGTGTGAAGTGATGAGCATTACTTTATAATATCCAGCCATTATCTACTAACTGAAAAATTAGTTGAGCTTTGGTAAATTGCATGCACAGGCCAGTACTTATCTACTTTCTGCTGATTAGAGCATGAAATATTTGCATGATTTGTATTGCTTTTACAGAAATCAGGACAGAGCATGTCAAATATCCCCAATACATGAAAAAGCAACATCTGCTACATGGAAGATACTGGACCAAATCCTGTTTGTGTTCAGTGCAGATTGTGGTAACAGGCAGGATTATTTTGCAGGTACAGCCCAGTTGAGAATGTGCCCAGAAAGTCTGCTTATATTTTTACCTGTCACCTTTTAGCTGTGGAGAATCAAGTGATTAATGTATTACTCTACTGGCTATTACAGAGCTGTTGGTCTGTTTTGAATTTCTTTTAATATGAACTGAGCAGGAAACCACTGTTTACTTTCTAGCATGAATACCAAAATGGATTTTGTAACTAATCGGCAAGATAGCCCAGATTTTTTTCTGCCAGCTATTAAATTGCTGATCTTGGACTGGATATACACCTAAAGCTAAAAAAAAAAAACCCAACCAACAATAAAACAAAAAACCCCAACCAAATAAAAAAACCACACACACAAAAAAACCCCAGCCGAATTATGTCTGAATGCTGAGAAGCATTAGCAGAACTTTGCAGCCGAGCTGACCATCTGGAATAATAGACAGTATTGGCTGTCTTCCATTAGAGGGAATCATTCAAAGTCATAACGGGCAGTGGTCACTAGGGAAAGGAAAGGAGAGAAAGCTAGTCATTCTTTTATATTTGTATGGAGTATTAGTGAAGATTTATTAAAACACTTGTCTTATTCCTACATTTGACAGTCATGGTTATTAATATCTTTAGCTACCTTTGATAAAGATACTGCTTGCTATATTTCGAAATGGTTTACAACAGTATATCAAGTGCAGCCTCTTTATTGTGGGATTATGAAGTTGGAAAAAAATGGTGCTAATATCACGGGGATTTCTGTGGTAGACAGTACAAGAGGTTTGGTAAATTTTAATACTCAAATAAAACCTGCTTCATCTTTTACAACCCTGCACTTCTTATTGCACTGTTTTGTGTATCATTACTTGCCTTTTCTATTAGAAGAGTTTATTAATACACCCACACTTTGACTGAGGGTTGAAAAGAATTCAGATTTTTGTTTTCTATGATAGTAGCTTGCACAGTGAATTACAAGGCACTTCAGTTGGCAACATCCCCAGATAAAATATCATCATCAAATCTTAATCTAGTCCTATGCAGTGGTTAAAATATCACTATTTCATTTTGATATTTGTGCAGAAGAATAAGTAGCACACATTTTTATGACAGAATTATTTTAATAAATTATTTGATGGTTCCTCTTTATAAGGGCATTTCCTTTTGTTTCCGGTGATTAAAAAAATCAATAGTGATAAATAAAAAGGGAGTGCTGAAAAAGTTTGTAGGCTTATGACTCAATTTTTGTTAAACATTCTCTCAAATCTTGAAATGCGTCATGACTCCTCAAATGCATCTAATGGGCCAAAGGACATCATAAGTACTGGTGGCAAATATTACTGAAACATGACTTGACAAGCACGGGACCCTTATATTTAGGATGAACAAAATGCTTTACACTAGTTTAAATTACAAACAATTCCTTTTGTGTGAATGATGGACATCACCTCACACACATCCAAACCTTGTAAGTGCCAGGTCAAGTTCTCCCATTGTTTACGTGTCACAGCCCCAGAGGAGTTAATGAAATTGCAAGGCTATACAGAATTAAGTTCTTTATGTTCTCTAACCTCATATAATGCATTTTAATTTTTACGCATGAGTAATTGTCCCTTAAATATTACCATTTAATATTTACCCATATAGAGAATAGGAATCTCTAGTCAGTTATTTAGGCCACAATTAAAATTTGTTTGGACTATGATTTGAAAAAAAGCAGACTTTTTTCAGGATTAGTAATTTTAAAATGTCGATGAGTAGAAGAAAACTATCATATCTATCTTTCCTTTTCCAAACTCAAACCCAGAATTTACTAATAACAGTATCTGACGCAAACTTCAGCTCCGTGGTACAGGATGGTAGGTTTCCCAAAGTCCATCTGACTATGTCTGTATGCATGCTCGTTGTTCCACCCCTCCAAGCTGTTGTAAAATCAGACGTATTCAGTGGGAAAGGAGCTAGCTTACTGAGCTTCATGGAAAGCATTTTCTGTTTGCTGACACTTTCTAGACCTGTGTGTACTGTGGTGAGAACCTGGAGGTTTTTCTAAGTTTTGCAGCAGTCTGTTCTCAGCCATCACAGCCTTCTCATCTCCCTGAGTTCTTGGTGTACCGTTAGCCGCTTCAATGATACTCATTTTAAAAGGTTAACAAATGAGAAGCTAAACCAACCATACAAATAACAGCCAAAAGAACAGTTTCCAAAATGTGTTGCTGTAGTGCCATTTCCAATTTAATATTCAGACAGAGTAAAGCTAAAGGCCACCAAACCAGGTGGATGAAATAGTTCTGCATTTTATGACTCATTCTTAAATGAAATCTCTTAAATATTGCTAATGAAGCCAGTTATCATATACAGACCTGTAATGCGCCCTTTCTAAGCTGGTTCAGTTACATTTCCCTGTCTAGCAATTTACCCCAGGCCCCTATTAAATGAATTATCACGGCTCCTAAATCATCTCTGCGGGGGTTTACGCTAATCCCATCAAGACACTTACACTCCCTTTCTTCCCTCCTAGTGACATAATGAATTATTATTTCATGGGGAGCTGTTAAAGAGGCCCCTTTGGAAGAGTTTAATGCACAGCACAGGGAAGGGGAGGGAGCTGCCTGCCAGGGAGGCTGTGGTAGGTACCTCAGCCCTGGGCTGCCTGGACACTGGTGATGAGACAAAGGGCACCGGCGCCCCAGGCTCCCCACAAACCTTCTGGGGCTGGCCTTGATGATGTCCCCAGCCTCAGGGATGACAGGCAGGCTTGCTCCCCCCTCCCCACTGTACCCTGCCCTCTGCTTACCCTCTTTGTCATGAAAAGCAAAGAGAGAGGGAATATAAATGTTTTCCTTAACCGGAGGAAGCACCCTGCTCACAAACCACTTGCTGAATCCATTAGGCTAATTTATTAAACACAATTTGCCTTGTGTGGCTGAACTGAGTAATGATAAAAGCCATAAATATGGGGAAAGCAGCAGCACAGAGCCAAAGACTCCGTGGTCCCATGCCCTGTTATGATGCCCCTGACTTGCAGGGACTGTGGTCATATTATCCCTTCCTTCAGACTTTTTGGCACAGCCTGAGAGGGGGACAGGGTACAGTTTGAGAAAAAGACACATGACTGAGTCATGTTCATTCCCTCCTTCTGGATGTACCTAGCTAGGGTGAGAATTAACAAAAATCAAAGGGAAAGGAGAGCTTTAAGCAGTAGTAGAGTAGTAGAGTATAAAAAGGACTGCACATTGAAAATTTTCAGGCCTCTTTATTCTCTTATCAGAGTTCTGCACATGTCTTTCTAGACAATGGTTTGTTTCTTCCCTGTGAAGACCCACAAAGTGGGTTGATATTGCAAGTTTGGTGATGGCATTGAAAACACACCCAAGGCCAGACTATCATGCCATGGAATTCTTCACCGTTCCCTCAACATCAGTAGAGCACAGCAGGCAGAGATGACATCAGAGCTTCTCCTGAGATTAGTGGTGGGAGAACAACATTCATAGAGAGCATATGAGGTTTACAGCAGATCCAGAAGGACTACAGGGAGAAATGCCCTTAAACAAGCCCTGGTGTGCAGGTCAGATTTATTTTACCTTCCCTGTTCCTTAACTTTGTGTGTAAGATCAAGCAGCAAAGTGATCACCTGTAGCGTGATGATCAGGATTAGAACACTCCTAAATGATATGTCTCAGGTCCTATTTGCTTCTCTGCTCTGGTGAAGACTGTTAGACCATAGTCTTGTGACAGAAAATTTGTAGGGCTTGCCATTTTGTAAAAACTTTTCTGCTCTCATATTTGATTTGGTCAGTTATTGTATACTTTTCAGGGATTTTTCACTTTACACACCAAACTACATTAGCTAAGGTAAAATACATGAGAAGAGCTCTGTGAAAGACCTGTCTAGTGTAGTCTGCTTTCCAAACCTGTTTCTGTAAAGGATAAATGCAAGCATTGTTATCCCTCTTCTCTTTGACAATTGGCCATTTAGGACATTTAAGGCATGTTGGAACCATGTATTTATTCACTTTTGGTAGCTCTACCTGCCACACATGTATCTTATCCTCTATTAAATACATCTATACTTGGGCTTTCCTCAACAGGTCATGTTTCCAGGTTATGTTCATGGTCTGTGAAAAGATACTTTGTCTTAAACCTACTGACTGATCTATCTGACCCTGTTTGCCATTCTGTTCTCATTTATTCATCAGTTCATCAGCTTGATTTTACTTGCCTCCACTATCTCCTCACTCACTTGTCTCTTTTCCAAGATGAAATTGTTGTGTTTGGAAGCCATTCTATTCCTATGATCACTCCCTTTGTCTTCACCAGTACATGAGGTTCTTCAAAATATGCTCTTGAAGTGTAACTGTGGAAATTAAAAGAGCTATGAAGACAGAAGTGCATCATGGATCTTTGATTAGCTCCATATACCAAGCACAAATAGAAGAGTCCAAGATGTTGAAGCAGATGTGGAAGGGCTGTAGGTTTCTAATTGTGCAACACAGACATTCTGCTTTAATAAAATCAGAATTAATTAAGTGACACTACAAGAAAACTGGAGAGGGACTTTTCATCAGCAGCTGTAGTAATAGGGCAAGGAGTAATGGATTCAAGCTGAAAAGGGGGGAAATTTAGGATAGACATGTGGAAGAAATTATTTTCTGTGAGGGTGTTGAGACAACAAGAGACCTTACGGATGCTCCATTCCTGACAGTGGTCAAGCCTGGTTGGATGGGGCTTTGAGCAACCTGCTCCAGTGGGAAATGCCCCTGCCAGTGACAGGAGAGTTGAAGCTAGACAGTCTTTAAGGTCTCCTTGAACCTAAACTGTTCTATCATTCTATGATTTTATGATAATCACCAAGAAGAAGGAAGGTGTTGCTCACTCTGTAGACTATTCTGTGCTCCTCACTGACTTCTCCATTCCTAACATACTACAGAGCTGCTTAACCCTGAAAGAAATCCTACTCCTCCCTCTTAAAGCCAAGCTATGAAACACAATTTTGTGCAGTAGCTGGAGGGAATAATTAGGCCTCTCACTGCTTCCAGCTGTAATAAGAGACAATGAGTAGGCAAGAACAGTGTTTCCTCTGTAATCTTTAGTTACATAACTATAAATACTCCTTTGAAATTGTTATGCTCTGTCAGGTTAGACCAGAGGTGCATGAAGAATTACATTTTTAATTTAGTATCCATTTCTGTTTGCAAGGATTTCCATTTTCTCAGATAATTCGAGTCTCCTTCCTAGAGAGGTGATTATAATGTCAAAATAAAATAATGTCAAAATAAAATTCAACTGTAGCACAACAGATTTTGTAAAATTTTCAACTGTCAAAATCACCTCCCAGCATTGGAAACTTTAGCTTGATTATTATCAAAAATAAATGCTATGGGTTTTTACAAAACCACATTTTGTCTCTAGTAATAATCTCAGGACATCCAAAAATTTGGTATAACTTTTGGAGTTGTGACAGAATTCTCCAAGTAGTTAAATCCAATCTGATTTCAACTGAAATCTTGGAAGAGTCACATCTTCCAAAGAAATTTTGTTGTAGGCATGATTTTAAAAAATGAACTAACCTGCTGCAGAGGTAGTTGTAGTCTGTGCCTGTTGCCAACAGAATTTTGATAGAAGACAGGCCCCACTTTCAAAACTATGGGGCTAGCAAAATTAACCTACTTGTAGATAGGCAATTAGAACATTAAATAAATTCAACTGAAAACAATTAATTTTTGGGGTCTGCTTAAGTTTTTTAAATTAATAAATCAGTTACCCATTGACCTCTGATTATTCTGACTTTTATGATAGGAGCGTCCTTTACCTACTCACTTTTTGGAATAGAATTGCCTCATCTTAGTGTCATCAAATGTGTGTCATCATGAACAGCTTAAAAAAAAGTTAAAGAACTGTTTGTGCCACTAAGAAGTATGAAAGATTAGTTACTAAACATTTAGAAGACTCCAAATGTGATTTAGAAGCATATCCAGGAAGTAATGAGCTTCCTTTGTAATTTCAACAGCTCTAAATAGTACTTCAGTTTTCAAATGAATAGAGAAAAAATATGTATCTTATTTTTCATTATCTGCAGTCATTTGTCTTGAGTCTGAAATAATAGGTATGACTTTATTATCAGCATTGTTGTTAGAAAATTCAGTTATTCCAGACAGACAAATTGCCCAGCGATGATGAAGAAGTTGGTTTTGCTTAGAGCTAGAACAAAAGTTTGACTTTCATCATCTCAGCCCATGTAGTATCCAGATCAATTTTACTGTGGAGATAAAGATTATTCCTGTGGTCTCTAGGTGGACAGGACTCCAGAAAGCTAACACTCTCAATAATGGTTTTATTTCTGATGCTTTTTTTCAGATGTCTTTAATGTGGCATTATGATATGATGTCATACGTGACTCATCAGAAATACTTTGCATGCTTTCTCTGTGAATTATCCCAGACTTTTGTCCTGTGCTGACCCAACAGTACAAAGTGTCTAACTAATTCTAAAGAATAAATAGTGGCTGGAGAAGTTTTCATATGAAACTTTGCCCTTATTTCTTGCTTATGAAGTGTAAAGGATCTCATGCAGAGGAGAAAATTCATAGTTCAAAGTTCTGCCTCAGGAGAAGCAGGCCTGGTAGCAAAACCTAGGACATTTCAATGTCCCAGTGATTTATTACTAGAGCAAGTGGAAACATAGCAGACTACAATATCATTTATCATTTAATTACAGATCTCACTGAAACACCTAGTGTCTACCACACAAATAGTGTGGGACCCTCCCCGTGCATTGCCTCCAAAGAAATGTCCTATGATACTACTAGGTTTTAGATTTTAATTGACAGTTTTTCTAAGATTCCAATTCTCTTTAAGTTTTGTATTAGACCTCCAGCGCAATCAAACTTTCTGTGCTTTCTTTTGATAAAAATGATAGGTCATTTTCCTCTAGTGATGTGATCCCGCAGGAAAAGATAGAGGTCAGAGCTCATCAGAATTTCTATTTTCCTTCATAGGACATCTTGGATAATGAAACAGGAGAAAAGTTTGGTAGTCTTGTTTAGTTCTTTTTAGTAAGTTATTTCCTTTCAGTGTACACTGTAGAAAGGTGTACAGATATTCATTAGTCCCACTGGAGTTACAAGACACTGCAGGAGAAAAAACAGCCTCTAAAATGTGTACAGTACTTATGGTTTATTATGGTGGAATCTCTAATTATCTGTGGATCTGAAAATGTCATGAAAAGTATTGATTGATTAAGATGCACAAGGCTCCTGGGAGATAAACAGGATATCTTTTGTCCTGCAATGGAAACGGAAGTGTGTTGACTATTTCAAGGTCACACAAGGAATCCATGGAGGAGCTGAGAAATTAGAACTATGGTTCCTGATAAATATCCTGCTCAATCCAAAATCTTCCCCTGCAAAATATTTTTTAAGACTAGTGAAAATTGAAGAAACCCACTACTTATATACTAAGGGTAGCACATTTTGTATGGGCAAAGAATGTAATAACTGGAAGATCTTTTCCACTGGCTTTGAGTTACAAAGCATTGAATCTGGAGATCAAGTGAAGACGGATGTATTTGATTTTGCATAGAGAAATAATCTGGAATCTTTCTTGGTCATTTGTATTGAGCTTTGTCATTATTAATATTTTTCCACTTAAACTAACTAGTTATTTGAAATATGTAGATCCTTTATTATTATTATTATTATTATTATTATTATTATTATTATTATTATTATTATTATTATTATTATTATTATTATTATATTTTATTGTTACAAGGTATTATATTATGTTATATTATATTTTTATTGTTATATTACATTGTATTATATTATATTACATTATATTGCATTTTATTATATTGTATTAATTATATTATATTATATTATATTATATTATATTATATTACATTACATTACATTACATTACATTACATTGCATCATATTATTTTTCTGCTAAAGAGAAGCTGTTATTTATTATTTATGCATATTTAAATATGTTATTTCATTAGATTTTGCCTTCCAGTCTCAAAACAGAATGACCACTCCTTAGAATAAAAACTAATTTAACATTAATTTATGAATTACATTCTCTAATACTGCTAGGAAATCTGAATTAGGGCTATATGCTCTAGCTCTTACTCGTTGGGAGCAGTTCAGTGGAATTTTTTTCTGAATAAATGACACTGAATTGAGAATTCAATATTTTTCTTTTCCTCAAAATAAAAACCATTTTCACTGTCCATAGAATCCTTACAAGGAGTATGAGTTGAATCTCATTTGGCCTTAGTATGGAGGGGATTTATTAGCAAATTCTGTCTGCTGAGGGCAGCTACAATATCATACCAATTCTAAACAAAGAGTTTCAAAGCAAACTGAAGCCAAATTACTTGATGATTCTCACCCACCTTAGTATTTAGCAGGTTTTCATCATTATCTGCTTGTGCCTTAAGACTAAAGAGAACAGATCTTGAAGCTGCACTGAAGCACCAGAACCCAACTCAAAGGTGATTTTAGAAAAGTTGGCAGTGCTCAGCATGGTCTCCTCTGCCCTACCCCATCTAACCCCCACGACATGCTCCCTCCATTTCCTGAAGGTAACTGGTCGTGATTGCGTTTTTGGGTGTTGATTTGGATTGACTCAGTGACCCAGCTGACCACAAAAAACATTGAATTTCAACCAGGTTAGAGAAGGGGTTTCAGTCTCAGTGTGGTCCCACTCTGGAGAGCACAGGCACAGGTACTGAGTAAGGCAGGGCTGCCTCCTTCTGATGGCAGTGTGGCCTGAGGTGGGCTTAATTCAAACATGAAGATTCACCTCACCGCTTGATAATATACCCTGAATACTGGGAGCTCAAGAAATGATGATTAAGAAAGCACAATCACTTCTATGTAAACAGATTATTTGTGAAATACAACCTGCACTGACAGAAATTATGATTCTGATGTTGATGGTCACATTCAATTATCTATGATACCCTGCTAGCATGGTCTTATCTTCCAGCCTTTATGCCTGGGAAGATTCCAGCACCTGCTCCTGCTCTACCACTGTAGGGCACTGATCTTTCATCATTAACAGGAATTTTTGCTTATTCATTTGGGTGTTTTTTAAAGCAGACTTGCCCTCAGTCACATAACCTCTGTGTATGCAAAAAGGCTAAGTCAACAACATTAAATGAGATGTAACAGGAGAAGGAAAAGGACCATTCTTTGCTGGAATATGAGTCTCCAGTGGACATTCACAGTAAATATAATTTTAAAACATCAGCCTGATGAAGTACTCATAATGCTGTTTATAAACATTGTTTTACTCTTCCGCATAAGGTTCAGATACTAGTAAGTCTCTGCTTTGAGGCAAGGTGGAATTTAACTGCAGAAAATGTCCCTTCTGGGACACATGCAAACTGGAGTTCACTTCATGGTAAGGGTGGAATCTGTACCATGGTTTCAAAATTCTGTTCAAAATAATTTTCAATCAGGAAGGAAAAAGAATCACAATGTCAGTAAAAAAAGTTTAGGGGTTTGTTTGTTTGTGGTTTTTTGTGGTTTTTTGGGTTTTTTTGGTTTGGTTTGGTTTTGGTTTTTTTTTTTTTTTTTTTTTTAATATTAGCATCCCCTCTTTAGCTGGGACACAGACACAACAAAGTTTGGAAAGAGGGGCCTAACATTATTTTGGAGTACCCAGTATTAGACTACAAGCTCATACTTTAATACCATGTATTAAATCAGGCCCTGGATCTAAAGACTGGGCAATGAGGCCCTGTATCATACATTTTCCTTTGACTCACTTATTTTGTGCAAGTCAGAGCCTCTCTGCCTCAATTTCTCTCTGTAGCATATGAAGTGAACAGCAGCTCTTCCATGGCCTGCCTTTTGCAGTGATCTAAAACCTCTGTGAGAAGGATCTTGTACACACAGAATATCATTTATTCATAAAAGGCTGTGGTTTTATAAATACAGAAACAGCAACTGTGTTTCAAATATTAGAAAACTTTATTATAACTGTCTATAATATTTATAATGTTCTAAACTTCCAAGAAATTTTTGCAATGTGAATAAAGTGAAATTGAACACCAAACATTAGCATCCTTTATTATTCCTGTTTCAAACATAACCCTCTTTTCTTTACCTCACACAAAACAGCCCTATTTCCAGTTCCATCACTGCTCTGTTAAGTAATTTGCGAAAAGCTAACAAAGTCTGGCTACATCCTCATAGCGACTGTTTAAACCCATTACTTTCTCTTTTAATCAAATCGCTGTTGTGTCAAAATATACAATTCTCGCCATGAATCTCACTGGCTTGTTACAGTTCACCGGTTGACCTTGAAAATGTTTGCTCTCCTAAGCGTCTTCTCTTCGGCCTCCAGCTAAATTGCTCAAGACCAGGCCTGATCATTTTTCTATACACAGAGACTTCTCATTAACATAAACAGAGCAGCAAGCTTAACTGCAACAAACAAAAATCAGCAGTAGAAGAAGAAAATTCAAGAAAACTCTTGGGTGCAGAATGTGATCTGTGTTATTTAGGGTCTTGTGAATATTAAGGGATTTTTTTAGAAATTCGTGTCCTGAATTTTGTATGGGAATAACCCCCCCCAACCTCAAATAACACTGTACCATCTCTGTAACTGCTTTACTCTCTTATATTTCTTTTTTTGTTATCTTTACTGTAGAAAATATCTTAAGCCATTGAAGGGCCAAGATGGGAGCATGTATATGCTGCAAAAGCCACTCACTTATTAACATCAAATATTTCTACAGATCTTAAATGAGGAGTTAAGTGCCAAGGTCTATTTTCATTGTTTAATGTATTAAAGTAAATAAAATTGTATATAAGATGCGGACACACAATTAGTTTTGAGTTATTTATCTGGAGTTTGTATGGTTTAGAAAAACTCCATCTTCTTGGCTGATCCTGTCCTAATGCATTTAACTTCAGCCATCAGCTATGATTAAACACCTGCTGTTGTGGGGAAACAAAGCACACTAATCCAATATGTATTTCTGACATCTTAAATATCACCCAGTCCCCTGACATCAGGCACAGCTTTTCAGCGGGATGGAATTCCAGAGCATATTTTTCTAATTTATGGATGGACAATAAATCAAAATTAAGCCTTGGGCAATGAAATATACATCAGTGCAGAATGAACTGACTGCAAACTAGGGCAGAGAACAGCAGCAGGGAGAGGGGTGCATTAATGGAGTCCTGAGCTGCAAACGCTGATGTGAAAATTAAGAAAGTTTCTCTCCTATTTTATTATAGAGAGGAAAAATAAAAAGATAGCATAAGCCAAAGCTAAGTTTTATAGTCTCCTGAATGCCCTGCTCTTGGGGAAATTGTCCCACTGGTCTTGATGCCACCATTTTACACCAGATCTGCAAAAGGGATTACTCATTAGCTCACCTCTATTCTAATCTATTCAAATGTTGAGAGCTTGAAAGTTTAATTGGAATGGTAATTTTATGGGTTCACAGGCTGCATTAGGGGAGAAAGGAGTAGGAGGGAAAGTGGAAGAAATACAAAGAAAAAGTAGGGGCAAGGGAGTGGAGGAGAGAGAGGGAGGAAGGGAGGAAAAAGGATTTGGGAAAAAGAAATTTCAGAGGGAAGGTATGAAAAAGGTATAGACATAATCTGTAGTGAAAACCTGAAGGTGATATATGCCCTATAGAACTCCTCCTAATCAGTACTACCCCTGAGGTAACAGCAGCTCATTTTTTTTTAGAAAGTGAAATCCTGGCCATTACTGAAAACAACTGGGAGTTTTCCTCCCATTTAAATCAACAATGGCTTTATTCCCTAAGCTTGTTAAAAAGCATAGACTTCCTCTTGTCTAGAGAGTAAGGTATTGTACTTTTTCTTTAATTTAATATCTCTTGTGGAGGGGGAACATAGTATTAACTATCAAGAACAGAAAAATCTGAAAGACTGTGAACAAAATTTGTGAAACTAAAAAACTAGCCTTAGAGATCCACAAAATCTGCATCTTTAATAGGTTTAACCAAGTAGAATCTAAATTGCCTTAAAAGTTGCATACCGATGAGTCTTTATTCTGATGAGGTACTTAATTATTTAATGTCAGCTGCTAAGTGGTTTAGTTTCTCTTATACCAAAATCTTCCAGAGCAGAACCAACAGCCACCTACGTCCTAGAAAGGTTTTGCATGTTACCTACAGAGGGAGCTTTCTTCATCTGGCATCTTTTGAACATGTTTCACATGAAAAGAATTTTTTTATGTGGTCCCCAGCCAACTGCTCTAGCCATTAAGGGGCCCTCAACAAACATGACACTGGGAACACCTTTCATATCATTTCTATGGATGTGAGAGTTCCTACTATGTTCAAAGAAACTACTTTTGCTCAAAGCTAAACCAGGGCCTTGGGTTTTTTAAATATGCTCTCAGGGGTTACACCTGGTCACATAAGTACTTAGCAAGAAGGATTTGCAACACCCTTAAATCAGCTGGGCTGAAATGAGTGCTAAATACTCACAGGTCAGATCTGGTTTTGAGGTGTGAATAATTTGTGAAGCACTGTGAGAACCCTGACCTGAGGGGAGGCCAGCATTGTTGTTATTGCTCTCCACTGGAAGATACTGGAAGAGTTAAAAGTCTCTTAATCTATTGCGTTGCACTATGCCAAGGAACTGTACAAAAGCAGAAACTAACCTGATCACACCTGCCTTGTTTACAGCTATGCAAAGCTACAACTGAAGTAGGAGGCTTAGAGATTTTTTGTCCAAGTTCAGATTGTCATATATTTCCTAAGTCCTTCTCCTTATTGTGTCTTGAGCAATTTAAGATTTTTTTTTCTTCATACATAAATGACTTTGCACATTTTTTAATTGAGGATGGAATATTTTTACATTATTCCTTCGTTGGCAGTTTTTTATCTAATTATGTGTCCTTCTGGATGCATTTAAGATTACAGGCAGTGTACAGTCTATGGTTCTATGAAGTATTTAGGAGTCACTTAAAAAATTTAAACCAAAGAAATAAAACATCAGCTATCCTTTAAAAATGGTAAACCCATCCCATTTCTTTTCCAGCAGCACCCAGCTGATGTTAGAATGTGACTTCTCAAACGTTGTTGTACTCTTATGGTCTAGTTTTGTGTTTTGTATTGTGCACCACCATGTGATGACTCATCAGTCTTGGAACTATCACATATCTCCTACATTCAGCAAATTATTCCTTGAAGATTTCAAATTTTTGCATAATACATACTAGAAGTTATGCCAATAAGTCAAAGAGAACTTTTTGTACATATCTAAAGGTTTTGTCTTCACTTTTATGGATGGGGTTGAGGAGAAACAAAGGTTGAATCCTTTTAAATAAGGAGATAAGTCTTACGGTTGCTAGCAAATATCTCCAGAATTTTTTCCTAAGGATCTCATGCTACCCAGATTGAAGAGAATATCCTTAATGAGAACCAAAGCTGTTTCACACTACTGTTTGTTCTTTTCCTCTTCACATTTTCTATATTGATTAGACCTAAAGGTAAAAAAAAAAGGAAATGTGCAGTTGGATTTCAGCAGGACACCCCAACGTTATTGTTTGAACAACGGAGGATATAGAATCCACCCGCCTTTTCTTCAATATAAAACACTTATATTAGCTTCAGCAACACTTGGCTCATGATAGAACATCTATATCTAGTCCTTGGATTCAGCTCACACCTTCTCTTACCTGTGGAATGTCCTGCTCCACCACGTCTGCCCAGCTTTTCACACCCCTCTTTTTACCATTGACAATTCACCTGCCTGATGTAAACTCAGAAGGAAATAAAATCAGGAATCAGAGCTGCTGTCTGAAACACTGGCTTCTTCAGGACAATCACACCTAGAACACTGCAGGACTCCCTTTTCTGATGCACAGTACATTTTGCCATACAAAGCCATGCTATTACATAGCCATTGTGTTGCTTCTTCTGAAGCCCTCAGAGAGAAAACCTATGCCTGTGGAGGTGAAGCAGAACACGGCAGGTCGTTCCCCAGGTTCTTTGAGTTGCTTTGCTGTGATTTAAAGGCTAATGCCTACAAAATTAGATGTTGAATAACCTTTTGGGGGTTTTGAATGGTATGTGGTTGAGCAGGAAAATGGATGGAAAATTGGATTAGGTTGTTCTTGCCTATTTCTTATTCTCCTGCTGACCTAGTCTTGTGATAAGTTAACTCCCTCTTCTAATTTAAGGTTCCCCCACTGTCTTCTCCAGGTGAGATAATGCAAAGCCTTCTTAAAGAGAACAACAAGTAGCATCTAATATTCCAGTCTGCGTGAACTTAGTTTCTTCTAACTAAGCTGCAAGAACACTCTCAGGATATTTAAAATTAAGCAGAAAGATTAATGAGGTAATGTTCATAAAGAGTTGAACAGTGAAACAGTATTTCTGTTTCTTTGTCTTTCAAGGAAGCTGATCATGTCAGAAAAAGAGGGCTAAAGTAAATTCAGCCAGCTATTGACTATAATAGGAGTTCTATGGTTGTTGGGCTACATCCTGACCTTGGTGAAGTTGGTGGAAATCTGCATAGATTTTAATCTTTTTTTTTTTATTTTTAAAAAATTGAAGTGGCAACTCTATTGCAGTCATATTTTAGCATCTGTTTTTAAAAGCCTTAGTTAAGTATGTTATACAGAAATATGGGCTAGTTCTGGACATTACAAAAGTGCTTTACTACACACATGGTCAACTTGTGCCATCTCTTTTCATGGCCAGAGAAGAGTAGTCAAAGCAGCAGAAGGTATAACGGAGTAGTTGGACACCAGGAAAGGAGTTTGACAAGGCTGTCACATCTGTTCAATATGTATAGTGAAATAATAATGTGTATTGCTGTTGATGGTTGCCATAGTGGTATTAACATTGGCAGAAGGAGATGTTGTAATCTCAAGTACGCTGATGACATCCTTATTGCTGAGTCTGTGGTTTCTAGTAGCAATGCAAGTGGCTGAGGCCAGTGTGGGCTCAGACACTGTGGATGACAGTTGACAGCAGCATTACCAAATGGAAATGAACATGTTGAGCAAGTAAAGAAGTTCTGTTCCTCAAATCTGACAGAAAAATGGAGTTTGCCACATCCTTACGGCAAGAAGAAAAAAAAAACCAAAAAAGTTTTCAATGACTCATGAAATATGTGAAATAATCTGCTTCAAATTATGGTGTGCACAAAGAGAAGACTTTAACATCTGAATTTCATTGGCGTGAAATTCAGATGTTAAAAGGAGTGGTGCAAAATCTAGGGTTTTGAAGAGATTCACTCTCTTCCTATCAACTTGAGAGGATCTTTGGTGGAGTCTGGA
This sequence comes from Haemorhous mexicanus, assembly GCF_027477595.1. Classification (NCBI taxonomy): domain Eukaryota; kingdom Metazoa; phylum Chordata; class Aves; order Passeriformes; family Fringillidae; genus Haemorhous; species Haemorhous mexicanus. The sequence continues at coordinate 65,617,622 of NC_082381.1, read as the reverse complement.
TCTTCTGCTGTTACTCTACATAATGGTGAAGCCAAACTTTGTTAGCAAGTTTACTATCCCTTATGAATATTGAGTCAAAATAAGCAGAGACTCAGGTCCAAGGCTTTAACCAGAAAAGATGAAGACCAACATGCACAAATGCAGCTACTGTCAAGCCGAGTTAAGGCTGTAGCAATGATGACAATCTCAGCCTGAGGAGAGCATGACAACTGATTGAAGGCAGGAAGGGTCTGCTTCCTAAATCTCTGTGTCCTTCAGAATTACTTATTCTGAATGCTTGAATATTCTGACAGGCAGATTGTGAAGAAAGAAACTGAGACACCAGGGTAAATAGCAACTTGCACATATATATACAAAAAAATCCAGTGCAATGTGTTGACAACAGATTTATTGAGTGGTTTTTGTGGCTGAAAATTACTATTGAAGTGTTATATTTCAATTCCTGTTTCTTCATATTTTTTGATAGAACACATTGAAATGTGAGTTCGTGCATGTATTATTGTAGAGGGCAGAAGGTGTGCTAATGGTTCCCACCGCTTGTGTGATGTTTTGTACAAATGGACAATGCCAGTTCATAATCATAAGAAAAAAGAAAGACATGAGAGAATAATTGAGAGTATGTTTAACACTCTTGGGAAAGTCAGACTTCTTTTGAAGCAATCTAGTTAGAGTTTGTAGGGACATTTTAAAAACTTTATGTTTGTCTTATGTACATTAATTAACTACTTGAACTTCATCATTATCAACACAAGTATTGTTCACTATTTTCCTTCTTCTTCTTCCTAATTTATTAGAAAAGAGGGTATGAATGGCCAAAAGTGTTGTGCATATGGTCGCTTAATGTCCCAATATAAACAATAGTGTAGGAACTAGAGCTGGGTTCAGTAGACCAATGTTATTTCTTTCATATTGCATGAAACTATACATGCTATCTGTGCTTAAGAAGATGTCTGTGATTGCCATGAGATGACTAATTACACAGAGATATTTGTCAGAGTATCAGGACTAGTTTAGTCTTGCATATTTCAGGACACAGCTGCACTGAAGACTCCACTGAACATTTTTTTAGTGTAATCTGGCTAGTTCCTAATTTGGCCTGAAATCCATGGTGGCTTTTATTTTGTGTTCTTCCTCAAGTCATAAGAGTAAAGCCTGGCTGCACAGAATTTCATATAGTCATACTGCTGGTGCTATAACAAATGTAAAGACAGAAGCAGACATATCTCCAGATCAAATTTTAGAACTATATTTTCATTATGAATTGATACACAATGAATTTTATATGAATTTGGATAAAATTTATATGCAGTCTAAGGTAAAACTGTACTTATTTTGAAAATTAGCTATATGATGTAAAAGAGGGTGGGCAGGCTTTTTAACTACAAAGAGGCTTTTAATTTGTCTAGGTAGACATGCTTCTCTAAGAGGTGCATAATTGCCTTTACCCTTACAAATCTGGAGTTTGTGTCTAAGAACCCTAATTCTGGTGTAGTTGGAACTGTTCTTGTGTCTGCACAATCCATCCTGCAGCTTGTATATCAGCTCCTGATTTTCTGTGAATTTCAGCCTGCCATATCAAGAGAAACTAAAACCTGTGCTGTTTCCCTTGCAAAACCAGACTGTAAACAATGAAGATTCAGCAGATCCTCCATGTACAGCTGAACTTATTTTGCAGCATGGCACAAATTTGCAAGAGAGGAGACACTTGATGGTAAGGAACTCAACAGCCATCCCAAGGTAAATCTTAAAGACTGTCTTGGTTTGAAAGACAAGGGTCTGCTAAGGAAGACAGGAGTCTCACTTGGAACGGAAAATGTGAACCCCTTCCCTCCAAATTATTATCATTTTGAAATTAAGGGGCTCTCAGGCAAAAATCCGAGAGTAGGACTGTCAGTTTGTCACTAACATATATAACAAAGCAAGCAAACAGCAGCACGCCTGGCGCTGGCACCGCGCCGAGCGCTAGCCCGGCCCTCTCCCAGCCTCGGCCCTTTCCCTCTGCTGCAGTTCCGGGCACGGCCGGCAGGGGCGCTGCTGGCTCCCGGCGGGCGGGACGGGTGCCGTGACTCCCCCGCGCCTGCAGGGGGCGCTGTACCGCAGGCTCGGGGAGCGTGCCGCGATGGCGGCTCGGCCCAGACGGGCTGGGATGGCGGAGAGGCTTTGCTTCACGAACCCCTGCCCCAGCAGGACTTATGGAAACAGCAAGCTGGCCCGGCAGGACGTGTCGGCAGGCAGGGGGTACGGGGCTACAGTGCAGCAAAAGCCCAGAGCAGTGCCGAAGAAGCGGTAGGGGTGGGACAGCAGCAGCGCGGCTCGCAGCAGGGCAGGGAGAGGCGAGCTCAAGATGCCGGGCACCCGAGCAGACCAGGATGGGTCCCTCTCTTAGTGAGGTGGGTGTTCTTATGGTCCCAGTCCAGTGGCTGCTCTCAGAAGCAAAGGCCCATCCCACGGCAGAAGAAGCAGCTGGGTCCGGTGGCAGCAGCAAATTCCTTTCCCCAAGCAGCAGCTCTGCTGTCAGTCCTCCAGAGCAGGAGGAGAGAGAAGTGCTACCAGAGGGCCTCCTCCTCTGATCTTGGCCACTTCTTTTGTTTTTCTTAAGTACCCAGTTTTTACTGTTTCCTAGCAACTTATGTGAGAAAATTCCTGAAGTAAAAAGGAAAGAAAGGAAAGCAACCTAACCCCCAACAAAGACAAACTCTTGGATATTACATTTGTGTAAATGATGATAATGAAAAAATTACAAGAAACAATAAATACTTTGTGCCCGGGTAAATTTAACCCACATTTCTAGGTTTACTGCTTGTTTTGTTTTAAATTTCTCTAATTCTTCCCTTCTTGTTTCATATTTTATTGAACTGTATTGGCCCAACAGCTGACATTCGAGGTGGGGACAAGCAGTCAATGGCAGGAGGAGATGCCACCTCTTAATCTGCTGTCGTTGCTAAAGCAATGCTGTGGAAAAACAGAAATCACAGCCTCTCCAGGGCATGGAATAGTAGTACACTTCCACATGTAGACAGAGCAAAATGCAGTCACCTGAAGTGGTATCAGATTGTGACAGTAAGCCTGCACAAAAGCCATGCCAGCCATATGACTTCAGGACAGATAAAAGGTTCACTCCTGCTCAGACACCAAGCTCCTGATAATACTTTTGCAGTGTGATAATCTAATTGTGTTTGGAGCTCAACCCCGACGCTAGGCATCCTTCTAAAAACTTCATTGGAAATTCCTTTCTCCAATAATTGTTACCTTCTAATAAAAAAACACATGATGTGGAAGACAATAATAGTGTGTCCACTCACTCATGCCCATAGAAGAGATCAGGACTATACAATGTAGATCAGAATATGAAATCCATTTTTTTGATTGCACTCTAACAAGGTTGTTCTGCTGGAAACCATACTGCATGAAAAATCATAAATAAACAGAAAACTCTCTGCAACAGGGAGGAAACACATGGTTTTTCCTGTGTTATAAGAGCAGATATTTAGATAGGTGTGCAGGTACCAAAGAGGTGACCATAAATTTATCAAGATATTGGACTTCCATTATTAAATATTTCATTTCAAAATATAACTCTTCATTAATGAATACCAGTGTATTGAATAAAATTCTTACAATTTTTCTGGAGAACTTTGAGAGACACCTTTCAAAATTCTTTGGCAATAGCCAAAGAAAATTTCATATTATATATGGTTTTACTATATATTTCTGACTTCATTTCTGTGAATTATATTGAGACAGATTTGTGGGGCTAAAACCCCACATGGAAAAACAGAGGAGATCTACTACAATACTACATGAAGCACTACAAGGACTTCAGTCATACTGGTAATAAATTAAATCAGAAATCTACCTCTTATTTAACAGTGAGAAGATTTGGGGGGGGGTTTTTTGTGAGTTCTGTGGAAATATTTGTCTGAAAGCAGTGCAATCAGAGAAAAGTGTATTTGAAAACATCAAGGAAAGTAATTTTATGTGCAAGGAGTAATGAATTTATAAAATTAAATGGACTTGAACTAAGAAGCAAGTGATGGGTTGCTTTGGAGATTTGGTCTTGCATGTGCCCTTTTTAGATTAGAAAAGAAAGAATACTGCAAAATTTGTACTAATTTGTTAGATTTGGTGATGTATTGAAGATTTATTATATTTTCAGTGAAGTAAGACAAAATGATCCTCTGCAATATGGGCTGGAATACAGAAAATGATAAGGAAATAATTGATTCTTCATAAGTAGACAAATGAGTGTGTTCATATTTTGTGTGTTCATTACTTACAACATTTACACATTTATGAGTAAGTATGGCAGATCTGTTCACACACATTGATTAGCTACATGTTCACTCAGTAACTCTTTCTGTCATACTTACCTGTAGTGCACTTTTGTCTGTCGCATAAATAACCTCATAAATGTTCATATTCTCCATCCTGGGGAGTGAGTTTAGGGTCTCTGAGAAGAGTTGTTGTGCTTATGGCACCATAAGCAGGTATCTTTTGCATATGCACAGAAGAAAAATGGCATCGAGTATGATATTTATGTTTCTGCTTCACTGCTGTTCTCTCTGACACTGCCAGACTCCCTTGTATAGCTAGTTGTTCTCATGAAAATGGGAACTATCTACATGAAACTGAAGGGTTAATAAAATTCTTCTACTTCTGTACTGTAAATGTACACAATGCCAAAAGACCTGAGATGAGCTGTTGCTTGTTCTCGTGTGTCTTTACTCACATGCATAAATTTTTCTCGTGTGAGGATTTTCTCGTGTTTTAAGAAAATTTACTGAATTACTGGATTTTTACATGGCTTAGTTATAATATTTTATGGTCTCTAACATTTTATGTTTCATCTCTTCACAATCCCATCATTTCTTGTGTTGCAAGAAGTGCTTTAAAGTTGGTGAATGCCAGTATTTTCATGGGCTGTTCCATGATGGAAGACAAGCCAGACATGAGGGTGGCCCCAACATAGGCAGCATCTTTTGTCAAGAGGCACCAGGCGCTATTCTCAAGCAGGGCTGAGCTGTTTGGCTTGTTTGGACAAGGTGAGGCAGCATGACAGCTCTGGGGTTCTGACAGGGACATCTGGAAACAGCACCAGGTAACACAAAGTTTTTGTAGATCCTATTGAACAGGGCTCGCCTTGCTGCAGACAGGGGTTTGTGGGTTTATTATAAAAACAGAGTCTGTGCTGCAAAGAATTTTCTATGGGTATATTGTCTAGATATGTGTACTCTGATTATCTATGGCTATGACTGAAAATAGCGAAATTTTGCTATGAATCGAGTCTGTGAATAACAACAGAAGTATTTGCATGCATACTCATGACACCTGAATAAAGAATTTTTCCCTCCATATATCTCCTCTTACTGCACCTTGAACCAAGCTGGTACCAGGCCTCCCAGGGCCTTGAGCATTACAGGAGTGAGCCTTAAGGAGACTGCTGCAATTTGCGTATGATATCTAAGGTATTTATGTTGAAAGGATCTGTAGAATTATATTTTTGTAATAGACACAAGATTTAGTGCTGCTATAATTTCTCCTCAACAGAACAACTTCATTCTTTTGCAATCAATGTCATCAGTTTAAGTTCATCTAAAAAAACAGGCATTAGCATATGCGTTACCAAGATGATTTAACTATATCTTAAAGCACAATGGTAAATTCGATTTGTCTATCAAGGATTTTGCTCTTCTACTTGCCAATATTTGTAATCACAAAACTGTGCTTTCCTCAGCAATGGCTGCAGTTGGCCCAAGGAAGTTTGTATTTAAACCATTCTCTTAAAATAGTGGTACTTTTATGCTGTTGTGGTGCCTTTTAGCAGAAGCCTTGAAAATAATCAGTATCCCTGTGTTCTTCATAAATGGAAGGCTGCAAACAGCCCCCCTATTTCAGCATGTGAAAAGGAGCAAAGGCAGACATTGAGTAATTACACTAAATAATATAGTGGCTTTGTAAGATGCAGTGTTTTGGAATATTCTTGTAAAAAGGTGAGAGTCTTTCACTTGCAGGGAAGTCCTGACTTGTTACAACCTGTTTTACGGTTGTCCTCTTTATATTCCACCATACCTTCTTCCCCAAAGTGCCTTCTGTCTCTTACTGAGAGGTGAACTGGTCCAGTGACTTGAAGGTCCATTTCCAGGAAGAACTTCTAATTCATTTTAATGGAAGCTGTGTGTTTCAATCCCCTGGACTACTCTGATAATCTCAGCTGCACAAGTGGTGCTGATGATACAATTTTCTGCTGAATCAGAATGTAATGGAAATCCATGCGTGTTGTTAGGGGAAGTCCTGTCTGCAGAAGACCATAAAGCCAAGGTTTGCTAGATCGCATTCATCACTTCTGCAGGCAGAAAGGGAGGAAAGAGTTATTTGTTGAGCAGATTGGGTTAAAGTGTGTAGGTGTCAGCTACAGGATCTTAAAAACTGTAACACGTACATTTGCTTCCTACAGTCTACAACTTCATCTGGGCATTGTTAGTTACTTCTAGCTGTAAATAGCTAAGAGGTGTCACGGAAGAATCTCTTTCTGAAGGAAACAAATGCAACACCGTAATACAGGCATTGCACAGCAGCTGGGAGCAGAGTGATACCCAGGAAGTTTTTTTTTCCTTCTGGGACAAAATGTGTTATTAAAAGTGTAAGATATTAATACTAAAATTACATTCATTTTATATCAATGTCACTATATTACTGGAAATCAATATCCACATACTTCAGCAACTTCTGTTTGTGACAATTTATTAAGCATAAACAAAGAAGTGTCCCAGGCTGCAAGAAGTACAGTGTAGCAGAGTGTACTGCAGATTTGTTCTTTCTTTCTCCCTACACTGTGCAAAGAACAGTGTGAGATTTAAAAAGGTTGGCCCTGTTAGGAGCTAATACATGCTTGAGGTGGTGTCTTTTCAAAGCACTTTCTCTGAGAGGAAAAAAAAAAGCTGTTTAAATATTGCATTGATAACATTTAAAATGATCTTTCATCATTTCTATCCCAGAGAATGATAGCGATACTATAGCAAGTGACAGAAATAACCTTTTAATAAAAGTGAATTTTTATAGTAGGACTGGATAGCTCAGGATATTAGTAATGGAACATAGAGCCTCTCCCTTCTAGCTCATCCGTTCATGTCTGTCCCTGCCTGGTAAAAACCCAAAATTATTATCATCAGATGGCTGCTTGGGGGCCCAGAGGAAACGAGTTGGTGGTCTTGGTCCAGTCACTGGCACTAATTGCCATCCTTGCTGACAGTCTTGTTAGACAGCCGTGGAAGCAGCCCTGCCTTAATGAACTATTACACAGGTTTTCTATTATACCCCTACATCCAGGCACCTGAATGCTTTGCAGATATTAGTCATATTGTCTTCACAACACCACTAGTCAGCAGGGACATATTTACCCCTGTCTGCAGATGGGGAAGCAGAGGTACAGAGCAGCTGTACTTAGTCATGCAGGAAGCTGGAGACTAAGGTGAGCACCAGGTCCCGCTCTCTCAATTCAACCCTAGCTGCAATGCCATCTCCCCAGCTCGTCTGAGCTGTAGCAAGAGTTCCACCAAACAAGAGCTGGTGCATGACAGACAATATGTATCCCATATAATGTGTGCTCAATATTTCTGAGCATTTCCACTAGGGCGTGGGGAAGGTGCTGCTGCAGAGAAATGTTGCAGGGGCCATGCATTATTACAGGAGATGTATTTCCAATAACGTGGGGAACAAACTTGCCCACTTCTAAGAACAATAGACCCACAGACTGTATTTCTATGAATCAGACAGTTTGTGACTGATGAGGCTTTTTTCCCAGTTTGGCATAATAAGCAATTTACTTCCTCACTGATACGGTTATTGTCACAGCTTTTGCACTAGTGTTTGATAGCATTGATTAGTTTGTGCTATGCTAATTTTTAGCACAAGGAGGGAATTGATTTACTTCAAGCTTAGTATATTTTAGCACTGAAGTGGAAATAATTCCATTGAAAATATGGAAAATGAGCAGTCACCTTAACAATTGAATAAATGACTTGACATTTGTGGGGCTAAAGTATTCGATAGATAAGAAGATTTTCATATTAAAAATAAATCATTGGCCTACCTATTATTTAGCTAGGCTTGGAATCATGAATAAAGGGTCTCCCACAGAAAGTGAGAAAAGATTATTGATTGAGTCTCCATATTAAAAAAATTAAATGGGTGGCATTTCCTGGTTCCTTATGGGAAAAAGTCGGTGCATTTAGGTTATGGTCAGAATAACTCAATAATTTTTAAAGCAGTTCTTCTATCACAAGGTCATAGATGATGTGACTTCCTGTGTCTTCTGCAGATACCAGGTAAAAAATCTTTAATAAGGATTCCTTGTATGAATTATTCACAATGCAGAAGTGTGCTCCATATTCAACCAAGTTAAAAGGAAGCAAAGCATATTCTGCATGAAAGAACTTGCATGAAGCAGGAGGAAAATAACATAAGAATAGAATCTTTCTGAGGAAAGAAAAAAGGTTACAGCAGTAAAACTGCTAGCAAAGGCTGCTGTCATGTCTAGTGGAACTAAACATATTGTGAAATAAACATTACTTTACCATTCTTACCAAACTGAGCACACAAAATACTCTAAAAATATCTGAAGGAGCTTGTCTTTCCAGTATGATTTTTTTCCACTTTTTACAATTGCTTTACTACTAAACATATTTGTCTGTAGGAATCTACATCATAGAGGGCAGTACAAAGGAATAGGTAGCTCTAGCTCCAGGTAATCCATTCACAGCATCACAGAAGAAAAAAAAATAGGGATGAGGACTCTAGTGTCAGCTCCATCTACAGCACTAAGTCATACACTCTGAAACAGAGATCATGTATATCCCCTTAGATGACCAAGAGCATTATAAGCATGATCCTCACTTTCTGGGTATGTAGAAAAAGTCCTTTGATTAGAAGCAATAATCAGCTTTGGTGATTGAACCCAAGCTCAGTGGGAACATTCTTATGAACAGATAGAGTGCTTTTGATATGTTTTTTACTCTGAAGAATTAGGTCCCCAGTTTTAAAAAATGGAGTATTGAAAATTACCTCATGTCTTGCTTTCAACCTCAGTGGCATAAATCCTTATCTATAACTTGCAAGCCAGAACCCTTCCTCATCTAACAGGGATTTTGGGAAGATAAATTAATTTGTGTTTGTAAATCCCAAAGAAAATAATGCAGGAGCATTGTATAAGAAGCTCAGAAGAGATTTAATAGTAGGCGTTCAGTGCTGCATTTGAATGGTATATAGTAAATAATAAAGTCACAGACTGGATTATGAGAGTAAAATAAATAATGAGCACTGAATGAGATCTGGTTCCTGTAGAAATAAGTATGAAATCTTGTCATTAGTATCTATCACAATTTATTCTTTTAAAATAGATCAAATTTACAGAGGAACCCTTTGTTGTATACTTTTCAGTCATGATCATATGGCATGAACATAGTTTTGATGTAAGGGAAGTTCTGAAATATGCTTTTCTTCCATACCACAATAGTAGCAAGAATGTGGAACAGCTGCTTAAACATGCCCAACAGTCTCCTGACCTTAGAATTAGACATGCTGCAGCTTTAAGTTTCTTTTTGTGTCTTTTTCCTAAAGCCTCGTCATGGGGTGTTTTGGACATCTCACCCTTGTACTGAGGGTGAGATGTCCAAAAATACAGCTGTCACAGATATGAGTTCCTTGAAGACAGCAAGACAGCTGAGATCTGTTCTGTGGGCTGAGGGTCCTGTGAAGTTTTTCCTTCATAAGGCTCATTTACCTGAGACCAACTACTGGAAATAGATTCCTGTTGATGTAGTGGCAGTCAAATACCAAATCAGAAGAGAGGTGTGTGCTTCTCAAATGTCTGAGAAGTCAGCTGCATGGAAAAAGTTGGCACCTCATTCTAGTTGGATTCAGTTTGTGAACTGAATCCAACTAGAATGGGGAAAGAGAAGAGGAAATGGTATTTCTCACACCATCCTCTGAATTTCCTCTGCTCAGTTAACTACTTGAAATCATTGTGCGCCTGTTATTGTGAGTGTTGAAAGAGCAGCAGGAACCTCTGTCAGTTGATATGAACATGTCTCTGCAGAACAATTTATATAAAGACCTGGTAGGGTTTCTTTCAATTGGTCTTGTTTTAGCATAGCATTGAAAATCAGTTTGTGGTGTCTTTTCAGTTTTGGAGGTGGACACTTCTTTAAGAGAAGGTTAATCCTTGAATGTCATTGCAGCTGCCTGATAGAGCTCTTTGAGCAGAAAAAAATTATCATGTGGCTACCTGGATTGCCTGAAGTTGCTATTTGTTTCCAGAGCAGGTGAAACACATATTACAATATGAAACAAATAAGAAGACAACTGTGAGATTTGTCCAATATTGTCTGCTGGTGAGTTTTGCTGGTTTTTCTGTTCTACCATCTCTTCCACTTTCCCCTCAAGGTCTATTTGCTGGTATAAGAAGTACAGAAATTTCTGCACAAGAAATGCAGAAATAATCCATTTGACATACAAAATGGACTAATTTTTAGAAAGTGCTGAACATCTACTCTTTTAAATTTGGGCTTCTTCCAAATGTTAAGTAGCCAGAATTACTAGACACTTTGAAAAATTGCACTTAAAATACTAATATCATTAGGGCTATGGCAGATGAGTAATCCAGCTGCAATTTTTTAAACATCGGAGATAAACTAATACAAATGTAGCAAAGTGTCTTCAAAATGTAGATAAATCGTTTTGCAATATGCTAGGTATCTTTTCTCAGATGTGTGAGAGTATGTTGTTGTTTATCCTGTCAAGTTTAGTACGTCCATATTAAAGAATGTCCTGTTGCTTCTTTTGCATTATAAATCCCTAAAAATACAAGAAGATATGAACTGATGCAGTGTTTCCCTAGAAATATGAACAGCAACATCATATCACATAGGAAAATGTAATTGAAAATAAGATGTGGTAGCATGGAAAAGGAGATGTGGAGCATGCAGAACAACCAGATCAAAGGAGCAGGATACTAAATTTGAAGCGGCTACCAGTTCATACCTCCAGCATGGGATAGAGAGTACTGGAATACTATTCTCTGTTTCAGAGAGCTGTCAAAATGATACATAGTAAAGGGTAACGTACAAGGTAGGACTACAAAAATTACACTACACAAAAATATTTATTAAATATTTGAAAGATGATTCCTGGGAAAAAGGAAACACCTTAAAGTATATACAGTTCTTGGGGCATTAATCACTTTGGAATTGTTTTAGTTGGACTTGTGTTGAAGAAGAAAGAGTATTAACCTAAAATAAGAGTCTTTTTTATGATGCAGAGACACAAAAGGCCTCTGTTACATGGAGCGTAAGGGATATACATTAAATAACACACGGACACCCTGAACAACTACAGAGTGCTGTAGGGCAGCTGTAGAACTGTAAAGCAACTATAACAATACCCATAGATGTAATAGAAAGTTGCTGCATTGACTTTTGGCTTTTCTATATTAGCTCCTTTCTTTTATTTTTTATGATCTCTTTTTCAGAAACTGTGTATTGAATAGGATATATTTTCAGAAAATTTAAATTGTATAAAGTGATCCATCTTAAACTGAGCATGATCAGGTTTAGGTAAGGAGGCCTGTATAGAGCCACTGCTAATCCAGAGAAGTGAATAGCTTGATAGCAGGTGATTATTCACCTCTTGCTCTCTGAGTAGTCCAATCATTAAAAAAAAAGTTTTCACATTTTAGTTTCACTGGTTACAGACCTAATGCCCCTCTCTTGGGTCACATAATGAGAATTAGAGGCATATTTCTTACTGCAGTGTTAAGAGACCATTTTCTGGCAGCTAATTAATGCTCCATCCTTACCTAGACTCAAAGGAATTCCAGTCTTCTTATTTCTTAAGGATTTTTTTTTAATAAGGGAAGCCTTTTTCAGCTGGAAGGCAGATCTTTGATATTTTAGACATTATTGTTTCTTCTAACAGTATTTCAGATTTCTTTATAATCCAAAGAAAGTTATTTTTGATGTAAAATATTTTAATTATATTTCTGAATCTCTGTGGTTTGTCTAATTCTTTAAATCAAAACACACAGCAATATTCTTGTGTGGTTTTTTAATTTGAAAATCACTTTTTTTTCACCAGTAGCAGATCAGCTAATATATGTAAAAAAAAATATGAACAAAGGGAAAAAATCTTCATAGCAGTGGAAATAGTTTAAATTATTTGTGTTTGAGAAGACAAAAGAATTACTTGTGCTTGAATAGATAAGACTGTGTGATTCTTTATGTAAAACCCAAGTAACAGTAGAACCTGAGAGGAGGGTAGTTTCCAACTTCACTGAAGTTGGTTTTGCTTAAATCACACATATTTGTTTACACTTTAGAGTAAAAATAGTTCCTAACTCTTTGTCTTTGCCTTTTTAAGATGGAGGGGGAAAAAAGCTATGCTAGGGCATTGTAATAGACTACAGAGACAATACAGAGCGTGCTGCTTCCACATGCATTTTGCTCTTTTGTTTAGGAGAACATACTTACAAAGAAAAAAATGGTGGGCTAGAGAAATCAATGGCATTGGAGTGAAAAACACACATGGAAAGTTTTTGAATGGCTTGCAATGGGACAGTGGAGTAATAGGAACTCCCAAGTGCCAGCAAGAGGAAGGATCTCCCGTTTTGGAGACAGTCCTGAACTCAGCTGGGTCTGCAAGTTTCTGGGATTTTTTGGCAAAGAATCTCAGCCCAGTGATAAGTGCCAACTTTCCTCTTGCAAGGTACTGCAGAGTATTTTACTGAGTTTGTATCAAGCATGCTTAACTTTTTACTTGGGAAAGAAAAATACATTTCGGCACACCACCCTTAACTATTGCTCTTTTCTCAACTAGGTAATTCAGTCTGTCACTGCCTTTATAGCAATATGAGGCTATAGCCATCAGCTTCTTCAGATCTGACTCCTCAGAGGACTCAGAGGAGCAGCCATTCTTTAAGAAATCTTACTTTTTGGGCCACGGCTATCACCTGAGTAGGAGGCTTGAACCAGATGATCCAGAGGTTACTTCCAACATCAGCCATTAGGTTTGCGACTGTGTGGTTAGAAAAATGGTAACTGTGGTAGCACAACCTCACTGAAGGGTGCAGATGTGGGAATTAGGGAGCTTTGAGCACTGATTTAGGTCTTGACAACAGCATGTGTTATGCCTTTGGGAAAGTAGTCTTGCGCCTTTACTGGACTTACCAGTATCAGCCATCATGGATACTTTTACATGACTTGCCCAACCACTATGTTTTGTGGATTAATTAGCTAATATGTCTTCAGTGATTTGCATATGTAAATGCTATATAAATGCTAAATATATGTTAATTCTGAAACTTGCTACTGGAGCTCACACCACTATGGTAAGCACTTCTTTTTTTCTCAGTGTACAAGGGCTGATTTGCCCAAGGATAGAGCTTGCCCCCACTGCAAAGCAGCAACTGATAGTCTTCAGTGTTGTTTTCAGAAGTCTTTGAGGATTTGCATCCTTTGATGCAAAAAAATGCTGTCTAATACCAGCATTTTAGGTCAAGACCTAAAATTGACAGTGAAATTTTTTAGTATGATTCCTAGTTTAAAAATAGAAAGGCTTTTCTTCCTGTATTATTTTCCAGTTCATCAATATAGCAGAATTTATAAAATTACATGCCTTGCTTTGTGCTATGATTTTTTATTTTATAACAGTAATTATGGCATCCACCTTGTGGTATGTGTCAGCGTACCATCAGCATGATGCCTGAACCACCTTCTTAGCTAATGGTTATTTGGAGTGATGTACACAGCTCCAACTTACCTGTTTTTCTCTATCAGTCACTGTGAAAACAAGCAGCTTAGAAGCAGCAGATCTCTGAAATTTGCACCATTTAGAGAAGAAAGACCTGGGTGAAAACAAATGGTTTATGTTTTCAGCCAGAAATAAATAAGGCATGGACTATGGCTCTCTCATCTACGAGTGAGTTTTATTAAAGAGTTAGAGCGAGCTCCAGTTTACAAGATATTCAGAACCATATGTATGCATTAATTAAAGGAATGTGGAGGAGGAGGAGGGGATCTGAGAAAATAACAAAGCAGCAGTGTATGCGTGCAATGATTTTTCATTCTGTTTCGCTTCAGCTCTGCCCCTGCAACAGAGGATCTAATCAATCTGCCGGCTATTAAGTTTGTTAATTGATAATGCATACTAATTAGGCTGTGCGCAGTTACTTAAGAGACTTTGCTAAGGTGATTGTAGGCACAAGTCCAAATGGAGTTTAAAGTATTCTGTGTGAGGTTAAAACCCATCAACCAGAATAGATGGATTTTATATTATAACAGAAGGCACAATATACCCATAAGTATTTAATGTATTGCACAGTTATCCATTGTTACATATCCTAAGTCTACCTAACAATTAGAAATATAAAAATAACCTCTAAAAAAAGGTAACCAAATAAGGTGTATGAATATGTAGATGTACTAGAGATGAAAGGAAGCTGAAACTGAACCAGCCTTCAAATAAATACTTACACTAATTTTCACACTTATGTCCACTAAAAATAGTAGGTAGTTCTGCTGCAAGGGAGGAGCAAGTATAACAAGAACTCATCCTAATCTAGCTTTATCAACTTTGACAATAAACCACATAAAACTGACATGCCTTTCTGCCCCCATCCAATAGGGCAATAAACCAGTAGTTACAGATTAGCAAGAAAAGTATGTCAATTAGCTATTTGTAATACACAGAGAAAGTCAGAGCTATTATTTATGTCATTACTATAAGAGTCTCCTTTCCATTTCTAGTGACTCTTTTTGATGTGCTCCTGACCTTAAAGAGGTAATTTTTTACTTATTAATAGTCTTGGTCTTTTCTCCCCCTTTCTTTTTCTTCTTTTCTATGCATCATATAAAATGAAAGTTCTTTGCAGTATAAATTGGGAGTTGGAAGGCACTAGTGATGGAGGTAGTGGGCATTTAATTAGTGAATGAATTGTATTATCATGGTGTGGCCATTGGACCCAAAATCCAAGATATAGTGCTTTATTTAACTATATAAAAATGACTGTGTGACACTATTTAATATGTAGGAAACTATTTTTTAATGACTGAGTACTTAGAACCCAAAAGAAGGAAAAAAACCACCTTGGGAGAGAGCAGACTTCACATATTGCAACATTGTTGAAGGAAATGTGTTGCAATGAGATGCATCATATTGTAAGAAGAACTATTGAAGTAAAGATATTTTTATTATCTGCATGTAGTCAGTGGATATAGTTGGAGTGACAGGATACATGTACCAATGAAAAAGTTTTGGTAGGTAGCTACAGCCATAAGGGTGAATTGCATGTTACAGTTATCTCTTTTGTATGCAAAGGTTGTGCATTATGTCAAGGATTGTGGGGAAGTTAGTTTTTATTTGTTTCCTATCAGCCGATGGCTTCAACATTTGCGTAGTACAAACCAGGGGAGACATAAGGATACTCGTCTAAGTGGCTGAGCTGTGACCCAAGGGACCATGCACAAAGCTATGGAAAGATGGTGTTCACTAGGTTTGCAACAAAATCCCCCACTAACTGTCGATAGGCTTTGTGACTTTAGCAATGTAGCCTTCGCAGTGAGAAATATAAACACAGCTTGTAACAAACTTTCCTGGAGCTTTCTTCCTCTGAGAGTTCTGTGGGAGATGTGATATCTCCTATCCCTTTCAGGGCTTCACTTAACAGTCTGTAATGAATGTGTAAATAAAAGGAGATGAGCTTAAAAGGCAATTGAAGTAGCAGGGAATCGCTAGCATGCAATGAGTGATTCTCCCTAGACTAGTACACCTCAAAGAGGATACAAAGAAAATAATTTTTCAGGGAGTTTTATAGTAGGACTGTGGACATTCTTACATACTGACACTGAAGACAATAGGATCTGAATTTTTCTCCCCAGCACCAACACTTTTCTGAGGCACATCCATTGGGCATTATGTCTCTGTATGGTCTCCTTCTTCTTGATGGGGAAACAGGGGCACGTCCAGAAAGTAGTTCTGGTCAACCAAGATCAGATTGGACCTCTGGAGGCTCCTGTTGCTCTACAGACTTCATCATGTTCCTGGAAAGGATGAGGTTCCCAATTCGTTGAAACCTGTCTGTACAGGAAGGCTGGTGGATTGGACTGAAGATTATTGGATATTTCCATAAAGCAAGATACTTCAAGAGGAATAGCTTCATCCATCCATCCATCCATCCATCCATCCATCCATCCATCCATCCATCCATCCATCCATCCATCCATCCATCCATCCATCCACCCACCCATCCACCCATCTGTCTATCTATCCATCCATCTCTCTATCTATCATGTAAAACAAGCCACACCACTGATCACTCCTTATATTGTGTCCTCTCATGTCAGCAACAAATATGTTTTCTGAAGAAGCTTATCTTAACACCAGCAATAAGTTGAACACCAGTAATTATTAAAGAAGCTAGATTAATAACTTTAATACTGAAGGGGAGCTTGGAGAGAGGTACAACAGGGGTTCTTATATTTTGATATGTGATTGAAACAACAGAGTTCGCTTAGCTGTTGAACAGTCTCCTTTAAGGCTGTCCACTGAATGAAATTAGAATACAGAGCAGGTTAAATCATGCTATGCCTGTTCAATAGATCTACCTCTTCCAGGAATATTGCACCTGCATTATTGAAGAGGGTTCTGCTCTGACGTGTTTCTTTAGTGCACATCAGTGAGATTTTAGCCCATAATGTCAACTAAAGCGAAGTAAATAGTAGGAAAAATGTTCTGCGAATATTTGCTCAAAGTGGAAAGTGGATTTCAATTAGACCATGTTTGCAATGCTTTCACGTTTGCTTTCCAGGAACACTTGAGTGCTCAAGCTTTATTAGTATGAATAACTCATGAAAAAGTGAATGCTAGCTCAAATATTCACCAAAAGCAGATTTTGAAGAGAAAATTCACTGGAGAAGTGTGTGACTAATTTTGAATAAGAAGTACTGCTGAGAATTTTACAATGTTACTATCTCTTTGTGGACAGCTTACAAAGAGAAATAAATGTACTATCTGCAGATAATTTTCAGCAAATGCTCACCAGCTCTAATGTAAAAAACCTCATAGTGATATTGTCATTTCTGTAAGGCCAATATCCATTGTTTCTGGTTTCTTATGAGATTAAATTGTTAGCTTGTTGTCTAGGGCATGCTTCATAGAGGTCCAATCACTGAGGGTTCCCATGAACTTAAACAATATTTGAGATTTGCTTGGTAACCTCAGGACTGGATCACTAATTCTTGCTACTGTATATATATCGTACTATACTTGTAATGGATTACACTTTTAGAAAATTGTGCCTACTCTCCCACTTGTGTCATCTTAGAAATTTTTTTCTTGATGATCTGGGTTAAATGTACAGCATTTAGCTATGTTTGTCAATGCAGCTCTTTTTTTATTTATGCACTCTATTTACTATACTCTACAGAATTGTATTTAAGATTTAAAAAGATGGCAGGAAATCTGCTGGGTTACAGTTTCATAAATTGGTGTGGGTTGGTGTTTTATTTCAGTGCCACTCCCAAGAGTTCAAGAGACTATTTAATATAAGCAAGAGTATCCTCCTCTGATTTCAATTAGAATACTAATCTTACGGCTAAGGACAGAGAATTTAGATAGGAAAAGAATGCCACAAAATAAGTAATAGTAATTGTAATTCTAGTGTACCAGGAATCAAACCACATCTGAAACAAGTTTTCTGAATTCTCCCTTTCCAATTTGACTGCTTCCTTTTACACTTTCACTCCCTTTCTGAATCTTCCTCTCTTCTTTCATGAGGGAAAGAGGAACATGATCACCATCTCCTACAGGCACTTTTGTTGTAGTTGACAAGATATCTTCTTGGAAGTTATGCTTCCTTTACTATACACAAAGCCAGAAGCAGAAGCAAACAAAACAAAAAAATAAGAAGGAAAAAAAACCCATAAAAAATCACCAAAAAAAAAAGAGAGAGAAATATTTTGCCTTTCACAATGCAGAAAGGAAAAGTATTAACATTCCGCTTCATTCTTGAGTGTGAACTAAATTATATAGACTTAAAAATGCAAAAATGAAGATGAATTAAACTCTCGCTTGCTTAGCGATCAAATAAAAAACAAACATTTGCCTAAAATGATTGCCATTGCTTAATACATTTTATATGAAATAAGATACTCTGTGGTATCATTTCTACAATATGTAATGCTTTGTTTTTCTGCAATACTATTTTGCTGATTTCTAAAATATTAAAATAGATCCTTTTTGCCTGTTCAACAGCAATTTCTTTATATAAACAAATGCTTCTAAATGCTTTAAGAAAAGAGGCATTAAATTGGTTAAAACACAAACCATTAGTAAGTCTCACAGAGAAAAATCTGCAAATGTGAAAACAAGAAGGGAAGAGTACAACGCACATAGTAATTATTGCAATTCATCAAATCATAGCATATGTACTAGCATTGAAATTATATCACCCAAAGAGCACAGATTTTTACATAGCCTGAAAAATTCCTTGCTTTGTTATAGACGGATGTACAAATAATTCATTTTATCTGCCTTATGAAACATATATACATGATCTCTCTAAGGGCTGTGTTGTATTTGCTGTTGAATATAGTTTACACTATTTCTATATAGATTCTTCCAAGGAGAAAATCAGAAAGAAACTGATCAAATCCCATGATTCAGTATTTTACAACACATTGGAAGTACTGAAGTTCATATACTATTGTAAGATTTTATTTAAAAATTGTTCAAGGAAGCATGAAATAATGAATAAACTCCAGTCCTGAATCTTTCTGCACACAACTGTTGCCCTGTGAAGACTCACTGATTGGTCTGAGTAAAATCTGGAATGGAGCATTCCTTAGACACAAAGTGAGATCTTCTTTTTCCAAAGCTTCTTAACCTTTGAAAGCAGTGTCCACCTGCAATTGAAATAGAATTGACCTTTAATTTATATTTTCATGTTTGTCATCTAGTTTCTTTAAATGACATTTGTAAAATGCCTTCTTCCAGTAAATATACAGATCTTCATCTTTCAGTTTAAACCGGAGTTTATCACTGATACAAGCTTTATGACAAAGAAGTAGAAGAGCCAAAGGCACATGTAGTAATTCTGGTTTACTATATTTTTAGTTGGATAAGTGCACACAATGAATTTTATACATCAAAGTTTAAGTACCACAATTCCCACTCCCAGATCAGGTGAGCCAGAGAACTTCAATTTCTCTTCTCCCACTTAAAACTGAAGTGAAATAAACTGAAATTGAAGACTTTGCTTTCTATTTTGTTGTTCATTAGTAGCTTCAGTTTACCTCTTGCTTTTATGATTTTGTGTGGAAAGTCATTGGCTTCAGTAGGGTTTCTCTTGATTTATACCAGTTTAAGTAAAACTCATATTGGCTCTTTTCTCTCACTGAAGATGTTGCCCATGAGATGTGTCAGAATAATGACTCAGGAAAATGAAGTCATAGAGTAGACAGGGCTCCCAGAGAATGAGCGGCCTTGCACACTTCACTGGTCCCACATCAGTGTGCGCCGATCCTGCCGTGACGAGGATTACCTGGGGAGGTGCCTGACATTCTCCGTGCCTGCTCAATCTGTTCTGTGTGGCAATAGAGGTGATAACTGTGTTGTGGACATTTGTCCTCAAAGAGTACATTTCTCATACCAGTAGGCTATTGACTTTCAGTAATTGCAAACTTAGGGAAGATTTTTATTGGTGTGCTGGAGATAAAAGATCTCTTGTCCCACTATCACAGTCTTCCACAATGATTAAACTGCAACAGGGAAAGAGACAAATTTGGTCCCCTTTTCTCACCTGTCTGAACAGGGTGTTGGTATCTGCCTACATAATCAAAAAATCAGCATACAGAGATGTATTTCACAGCAGGACTTGCACCACAAAACTGTGAGGCAGTTTGTATCATTTGTCTTTTTTTTTTTTTTTTTTGTCATCACTAGATGTTAGTAAGGAATATTAAGGATGAGGGGAAAAAAGAATATCTGATTAATAATCTTATCTTTAAAGACAAATATAAAAAAAATTAGTACTACTTTATAGAGTCAATAGTTTTGAAAGATGAATTCGACCAGTTATATTACTTGCTTAAAATATAACAAATACACCTGGAATTATAACATCCTTTGCACAGTGGATGTCATATTACCTTTTTTGGTGATTATGTCAATTTAGTATTTCACGTATTATTAATAATTCCTCATTACATAAAATTATTACTAAACTGGCAATTAAGTGAATGTGAAGGATCCATATGCTGAAGTGTTTGTAACATTTCAATTATGAACCTCACATCAGATGTCTTCTGGTGCACATCAATAACATTAACAAACAATATTTTTGCCAAAACCACCCAAATCCATTCCATTATCTTACTATATTATGTATTACATTATATTTTCACAGAGCCCTGATACATCTTCCTAAATATTTGGATATTAGCTTCAGGAGGAATCAGGTAGTCTACTTTCTGGCTCTGTAGCACAGAGTTTTTCTCATATCTCAATAGTTATCAAATATAGACATTAGTGTTTCAGCTATTGGCAACTTCTTATTTCAACATGTCTTCTCGACATGTTGAAATCAACTTGTCAACCAAACTAAATCAAAATCAACTTGATTGTAGGCTTAATATTATTCTTTTAATAATATTATTCTTTTATATATCCTCAATCTTTTTAAAAATAAAATTTCTCCTAAGTTAAGGAAACTTCCCTTCTCACTGTTTCTCTTCAAAGACAGGTCTATTCTCCTAACTTTAACCAAATATCCCTCAGAGAGTACACAGGACAATGTGTACAATGAAAATCATAATGTTGTCTTTAATTCTTACTTTCAATCTGTGAACATAGATTATTGTCATCTTCCCTGTAAAAGAGTAAGTCAAGCAATTTTGAAAGACAACCAGATGAAGAAAGGTAATAAGTGAATAAAACAGACAAGTAGTATGCATACAAAACCCCCTACTCATTCAGCTGTACATTTCCCCTAGCAAGGACATACAGGCTACTGCTCCAAAACAAAGTGTATTAAGTAAGATAAGTGAACTTCAGAAATGTACCTTCTTTCATGTTTGGCTTTCTGGTTTAATCTGTGTGGGTCTTACACCCATTTGTTTCATTGTGCTTTGAACTGATGGGCTGTGGGACTACCAGTGCAGCACAGATCTTGCCTTCCTGCAAAAAGATACAGGAAGTTTCACAAAAACCTGCAATAACGCCTGCAAAAGTTTGACCAGTGGTCATTACTGACCAATGTTTGCTATACACAGGCTGACTGTTACTCTCACTTGTCCATCTTTAAAAATTATATATTTGCATGTGTCAATCTGATATTACTGCAAAAGGCACAAATATGAGAAAAACAAACCATAGAGAATTTGTTTCCCATTGATCAGTGGTGATGGTTTCCATGCAGATTTGTGTGTCTGTCTCTATGTCCAAAAGTCTAGACTGATAAACTGGCATTTTAACTCTTGTATGATGCAAGTTAGTAGTAAGTGGAGAAATACTACTGTCAACATTTATCTCTACAAAGAAAGATAGTGAAATTAGAGGTTGCTTCTCCTTGAAACTTGGATGAAGCCTCTAATGAAGGCTGAACACAGGAAGAGCTAGTTTATCTCTCATTATTCTCTCAACACAGGGATGATCACATCACATCACTGCCTTGGAGCCTAGACCATATGGATAGGATGTGGTACAATCCTGCAGAGTGCTTAGCACAAGGGCAAATTATTATTTTTTTTTCAATTTGCAGACAGATCCATTATTTTAAAAAATTAAATATTGCTGAAGAGATAGCCTAGACATTTGAGTACTATAAGGCAGAGAGGTCCCAGGGAAGATGACAGAAAAATTTTGTTTCGTATTATTAAATTTTTGGGTTGGGAGTAAGAATATTTGCTCTTCCACAAGGCCAAAACCTGCAGTCACCACTTATAATACTGTAGCTTTGTCAATAATGTTTCATAAAAATACTAAAACACCAAGTACTTCTTGCATAGGTGAAGATAATCCACTTTAAAGAAAACACTTTGGTCCAGATTTTCAGAAGTAGATACAGATTGTAAGTGTTCCAAAATTCAGGTTTCCAGCATCTGATTCTCAAATCTTTCCTTTTCCTGGAAAGTTTGTGCAGAGAACATGAATGGCAGCATTTCTTTTCAACATCATGTCTTTTTAAGCTCTCTTTCTTTGAGAACTCCAAAATTGATTTATCTAAAATGATTCAGAATTTCTACTTCTCCCTCCATATTTTTTGAGAATATTCATTAGATACAAAACTTGATGTAAGCATTTTTCTGCACTGCTTTATGCGCATAGAGGACAAAATGTTAGAAGTCATAACTTATTCAGGTCTCCTATTTAGTAATGACAAAGTGGCCTTTTGGAGACAGATTTGAATTTTGTATTGGTTGAATGGTGGACTTTTGCAGAGCAGCTATTAGCCGGACGTAGCACTGGATCTTACCAAAATCTTCCCTCATATTTTTGTCAGTCACCCAAATTTTTAGAGATTTGGAAGTGGCAATATACAATGTTGAGCAGTTTAGAAAAACGATAAAGGGGGAAATCAAGGTGGTTTTCCTAGTGGAGTTTTGATATGTGCACATCATAAATTTGGTTTACTCTCCTCAGAAGACCATCTCATTCTCCGCCTCTCTTTGTCTTTAACTCATGGACTTCTCACATGGGCACTCATTCATACATATTCTGCCCTTCAGCTTTGTTGCCTTAAGTGATCATCTGTTGCTTGTCTGTGGAATCCCTTTTCTCCGTCTTTTTCCTGTTCACAGAACCTCTCTTCACAATGCAACAAGGGTCTCCTTATCTGAGTCTAGTTAATTGCTAAGCTAATTTAGGAAAAGCCAATTTCAGTTGGAGAATCTACCTTCTGTGGAGCTTCCAGCACCAAGAAGTCTTTTGGCGATCAGTTAAGTCAGTGATCATGCAAGATAGAGATGTTCTAAAGTGACTTTCACTTCATACTGAACTGAGCCTTCCAAGACTGCAAAAAGTTCTACTTGCAACACAGCTCAAACCAGAAAAACACAATACACAGTAAAGGATGCTCTTTGTCATACAAAACCAGAACAAAATTTATGCGGTATGTAATTTTTTTCCAGAACAAGAGCAATCTTTGCCTTCACTAATTGTTTCCCCACCACCAGACACAGAAATGAGCAAAAAATATCCATGGATTTTCTGACTGTCACTAACTGGTACTTAGCTAATTGTTTTAGACAAAATGCTGTTGTAACTCAAAGAAGCCTAACTTTTTAAGATAAACAAGTACCCATAGTTCATGTAGGACTGCCATTTTCTTGAAGAAGCTAGGTAAATTCCAGAAGCTTTGAATCTGTGAGAGATTGATGACAGCATTGCTGTCTTTATCCTGTGTCTTTTTAAAACCTTAAATGTTCAAGCATTCTTGGTTTTTTAAAATTGCAGTAAAATCATCATTTTTCCCATGAAAAATAAAGTAAGCCTTTGTTTTCACAAAGTCTTGCCAGTATTGATATATATAATTTTTTCCATCCCCCACAAAGGTAGTAAACTATCCTCAAAACATTCATGGCAAATGTGCCTTGCTAAAAATACAATCTAATCATCCCCTGTTGGTTACATTTAGTCAATCCCACCATGTTAGCATCTGCTCCTTCAGCTTTTTAGAATACAATTTTCATTTTGCTTTCAGGTATTTTTCATTCAAATCTATCCACTGTTCTTACTATTCATTCTTTGCAATAAAGGAATATCTGCACTTCCTGTAATAACATAGCACCTGAAATAAAAAACTAGCCCAGGACTCCATTGTGCAAGAAGCTTGTACAAAAGCAGAAGCACAGAGTGTTTGGGAAACATGCAGTCTAGATTACAAATTAATTCTGCTGTGGATAACAAAACAGAGCTATATAATGATCACTATGGTGGGACATCAGCTCCTCCACTAGCAGCTTCAACATTGTCAAGCTTGTTTGTTGGCACAAGAGAATTGCACAGTGCAATGTGAGGATGGATGGAAAGTATCCATCATCATGTGAACAGGGAAAAGCCCAGGATTGAGCTCTGACAAAATCCTGGTGGTATTGATACCTATCAGTATGTTCCAGCTCCCACAGAAGGTAGAAAGCTATCCTCAGAAAAGATTGCAACAAATACAACTTTGGTGTGAAAAACATGGTTTATATTTTCACCTTGGCCTTGCTGTGTTTGAGCCAAGGGACTTTATAAGGATTAACACCATGCTCAGTGTGAAACGTTGCGTGAAGGTACAGCTTTGCTCTGTCTCCTGAAGGGTGTATTCCCCTGGGTCTATAGTAGGAGAGCTTTGAGGTGTTGTGTGCATCTGGTTTACATCAGAGCTCACTTGGAAATCTCAGGCATTTTTTATTGCAGGCTTCAGATATGTGTGGGTTTTGTTTTGGCTGTCTGGCCATGCCAGGGTATGACAGTGCAATGTAAGTGGAAAGGGATTCTTTTGGTGAGCTCTCCTGTACACCCTTACAGTATCTCAAACATTTGGCAAACCCTTGCGTATAAGTCATTTAAATTATCTGGACAAATATAATTTTTTGAGAGCTAAGTTTATTGGTTTGGGGTTTTTTTTTTAATATTTCCTTATTCCATTTATAATTTTATTTGCCAAAAACATGACTCTGGACATTGGGAAGGCTTTGTGAGATTAATGACATACCCTGCTGATCCTGAGTTTTAAATGAAATTTTAACTAATATTTTCTTTGAAAATCAACCACAGTTTTATATTCAAAGAGAGACAAAAACTGGATACTTCCAAGGTGCTCCATAAAGCACTGACATAAATCCTTGGATTTATGTAGACCTGTCATGCAACAGGATCCTTTGGATCTTCCACACTATTCCAGCACACTGAGACGAGAATTTAATCAATGAGAATCAATTTATAGCCCAGCTTCCCTGCAATTTGTTTTTCAGTATGTGTGATGCAATGACAGTTTGTCTTTATAAAACTCTGATCCTAATTCCCAGGTGCTCCTGGGTGTGGGGAGACGACAGAGTTCGTTCTCCCCTATTGCTACAGGATGTCTTGGCTGTTGTAATTTCCAGCTTTGCAGGTGCCAGAGGTAACTCTTTTCCACTCTTTCTCTGTGGGAGATGTTTGTCCCACTCTTCTGGAGGGTGAGAGCACAGCAGTAGAAGGAACCACCAGCAAAAATCTGAAGCAGAGCTAACAGAGAAAAATAAACTCTTCCACAAGAAATTTTGCCTAAAGGTGAAGACTTCACAGAGAAGAGAAGGAAGTCTTTTTACCTCCCTAACATAATTTCTGTTTAAAACAATTAGCAAACCAAGCTACAGCATCCCACACACCAACTTTTAAGTCAAAGTCACTGTAATCAGCAGGAGTTGCACTTCACACACTTTTTTCACATATCTTTTACCAATGAAAAGGGAATGCCAGCATGGACAGAGTTAACTGTTAGTAGGTGCTAAGAATAAATGCACTTCTTTCCTTTGTGAATGACTGGTTTAGCAATATGTTGTAATGATGTTTTTCTTTTTATGGAATCGATGTGTCTGGGGAAGCAGACTATAGAGTAACAAATTGGGGACTTACCAGAGGCAAAATAAAGTATGCTTGATGGACTCCTGACAGAAATAAACAGTGTAAATCAACTTTATTAACCACTCAGACATGGAGGCCAGCTGCAGTCAGTCCCCAGTGTAATAGAAGAAAACTGAAGACAAATACTATTTGGAAAATACAGAGGTATTGCTGCCAGCTCTCACAAGACACATCATTCTCATCCACTTGGTCCTCTGCTCTGTAGCCTGACTAGAGCTCCAACAGCTCCTATCTATCCTGCAAGGTGGTCTTGAACTGCTGAAGGGAAATTAAAAAGGCAAAGGACTGAGCTCCTGGTACCTCCTGCAAGTTTCCTTTGCTGATGCACAATTTCCCCATCATTCTCTGGGATGTGCCTGCACCTAGAGCCCTATATAAAGGGCTATAGTAAGATCTAGTCTTGAGCCCACACTGAATCTCCTATAACTTAATCCCTAGGCAATATGTGACTCATATTGAGACACTCATCTTCCCAACACCTTTATTTGAAGGGACAGTTTACAGATAAATGAAGATATGAGAGACTGCTGTCAACATGGAGGAAGAGCATAGTTTAACTTAAATCTAAGTTCATCAAACTTACTTAAATTTAATTACATTAAATTAAACTTCTAATTCCACTCTCCATGTTGAAACAATTCAGATCTATTTTAAGATATTTTTACTAGTACTAGAATTTTTATTTGTTGCTCTTGTCCCCTGACCTCTGTCTGTAATCTGTGTGTGTCTTAGAGGAAGGCTTTCAGTACATCCTCATCCCAGTGCATAAAAGCTGCTGTTTTCTCCTGGATATGACATAATGATCAATGATAAATTGATAAAAACTTGAAATAACATGAGGACATATGCCCTCAACTAAAAAAATCTGGTATTGTTTATATCATATGATTATAGCAGATGAAACCTTGACATAAGCTGATTTCCTACAGAGGCCTCTATCATTTTCACTGACATGTTCATCCACTTAGAAGTGAGGGCAAGTCTTTTGTTAGATTAGACTTTCCCCTTTACAGATTTATTTCTCGTTGACTCTATAATTATACAATTAAA
The DNA here is from genome assembly GCF_027477595.1 of Haemorhous mexicanus. NCBI lineage: Eukaryota > Metazoa > Chordata > Aves > Passeriformes > Fringillidae > Haemorhous > Haemorhous mexicanus. The sequence goes on along the minus strand of NC_082381.1, from coordinate 65,590,916 downwards.
GCTAATATAGGTAATTTAAACATTTAATTTATTTAATGGCATTGAAGAGAGTGCTTAAGGTCAGAGGAGATCTGAGGTCCTAGAGATGCACAGAAGTCATGATTCATGAGTGATTTCCTGCCTGTGGTGATAGTTAACTGGGTGACATTGGAGGATAATGACCAGAGGTCTGAGAAAGAAGCTGCTAGGAAAGTATCTGCTGCCAGAAGTATATGCCAAACCTCAGAGAAAAAATCTTGCTCATGTAAAAATAATACACATTAAAGTTTATTTTAAAATAGGTTGAGGCAGAATCCCTCTTTCCTTATTATAAAAAAGGCTTTCTCTCAAACATTTCTGGTTTGGTCTATATGTAGAAAATACCAGTATAAACCATGTGTGTAAACCTGGCATGTCTCCTGGAACAGTGGCTTCAGAAGCTGCCTAAAACTACCAAGACAAAAGTTCATGTAACATTAATACCTATGAAAGGCTGAACAATTGCTAATGAAGTGGAAATACTTTAGTAGCATGAAAGATGGAAACAAATGTAAACAAATAAATAAACACACAAAATGCAAAAGTTGAGCCAAATACATTCATCTTCCTTGTGAAATGCATGCCATGGAAGCAAACATGTAGAGAAGTGCCCACTGAGAAAGCATCTGGTCTTGCACCTCTGTCAGTTATACCTGTTTGTACTCCTACACAACCTCTCTGCACTCCGTGTCTCAGAGGTGATGGCAATCCATGGTGGGTCAAAGATGACAGAGGGAACTGCCTTCAACATCTTCCTGTAAAATGCCACTGGAGGAGCAGGCAGTGAGTTTTGCTGTGTTTGCATGGCCTTCCTACAAGACCAGTGAGTAAAAAGCCCTCCCAGTAAGTCTGGGCTTCGAGTTCTATGTGTGTGTTCAAAGTCTGCCCAGCACTGCATGCTTGTGGCTCCCTCACTGCCCTGTGTCCCCACGATGGCTCTGCCACTGCTTTCAAAATAGGTTTGCCTTAATTTGTTCCCTCCCTTCTGTGAAGAATAGGAGCCTGTACAGGATCTGTGTTTTGTATCACACCCAAAAGCCAATTAGACCAATGCTCTCTTGGTGAAGGGAAGGAAATTTTATCTCAAGGACCTTCAGCTGGGAGATCCTATATGTACACAAGGATTCACACACTACAGCTTGACGTTACCAAAAACATCTGGAATCCCTGCTTAGGTCATGCCAGGGTGATCTGGACACTATGAAAAGTTAAAGTCAGAAAGAGGCATTCCATAGGGAAAGAAGCTTGGACCTTGGCAAGAAAGAAGACATTTCCAGAGTCCTACAGGTCCATGAAGTCTGTCATGAGTTACAAGCCACATTCAGACTTAGCCCTCCAAAATCCCTAGGCTACCGCAGTATCACAGGATGACTTACATGGAAAACCGCATCAAAACCTGTCACAGGCATGTTTTCTCTGTGAATATGCTGAACACAGAAAGACAATATGGCCCTACCACATGACCTGATAGAAGACAATGGCTGATAAAGGCAAAGGGGGTGTGAGGCTGCAGAACAGACATCAGCCATTATGAGTCATCTGAGAAGAACTATGACTTTCTCTGCTCTACCAGGATCTGGTTGGTGACCCAATCCTAGAATAATTTGGTTCTTTGAGGTCACTGGTAATTTAATTTAGATGTATGGAATACCCCTAACCTCATAACTTGGGAGATTTAGATTATTTGATCACAGCAGACTTGACTGAAGTCTGTTTGAATGTCCCTAGTTAGAAATCACAAAATTGCTGTGAGCTAGATTTTTAAGGTTGCTTTTTTGAGAACTGCATTATTGTTTTAGAACAATATGGGACCATGATCTATTAAAAGTGTTTCAATACTAGGTGATTTAGATCAAAGCATAAATTAAGACATTTGCCATAATTTACCGATTTATCTTGTTAATATTTCTTTGTAAAATCACAATGGGAGAAAGTGACAGTTGTTCAAAACTAGCAAAAACTAAGTCCTGTCAAGAAACAGCCTCAATAAAATAACATAATAAAGCAAACTAAATTAAAAAAAAAAAAAAAAAAGATATTAAAGCCATGCAAGACCCTACTAGTCCCAGAACATCCACCCTTTCCAATATCATCCAGCATTGCCCAGCTGAAGTTTTCATAGTCTCTTTCTGGTGTGCACCATAGCTTGAGACACACCATTACTAAGGACATCCTGATGAAGACTAGTGTACTTCACCTCTGGCTTTAGGGTAGGGAGTAGGAAGCACAATGTTAATATAAGAAATCTGAATACTACGTTGCCAAGAAAACTTTCATTTGCAAAATAAAGGGAACACCAAGCTCTAAACAGGCAGTTTAAAAAGAAAAATCAATTTTTTATGCAGAGGAAGAAGACACTTCCATCCATAGACAATTTTCCCATCCTTTAGCCCTGGGGAGAATAGAAAAAGCAGTAGTACACTTCATGTCAACATAAATAGGAGGCAAAAGACGGCGTGCATTTCTGTTCTGACAAGAAAGAAAACATAGTCAATGGCTTTCTGCAGGTTAAAAATGTTGAAGCTTATGGTACTGTCCTGGCCAAGTCACTTCCATCAGAGACGCACAGATTAACGTGTTGGGTAAGTTTTGGGTTGGAGAGAGCTGCCAGGAGTGGCAGAGGACAAATATTCTACTTCTTGCAGGCTTCTGTACTGTGCCAGTTTTTAGTATTATTTTAAACATGACTATATAAAAGAGGTTGTTTCTGGGGAAAAAATGGTGTGAAAGGAAGAAAAAGAGAAAGCTGGCAATTTTTCTATAATTTACATCCCCCGTTTTAAAGTTTCTTAATTGTTTCTAGACAGAAATGCTTGTTTGTTTGTTTGTTTGTTTTAATTGATTGGTTTGGGTTTTCATTTTGAATCTTTTTTTTCTTCAGTTTCTCTCTTCCTCAGTGCAGTGTTTTTCAGCAATTTCATTTAAAGGAATTTGTGGGAGATCAGTGATGATATTTATTCAGAAAAAAAGAAGGAGGAGCAAAAAAAGTGAAGATTTGTTATCTGAAGGTTTGAGGATCACATCATTCCTCAAGTAGGCCATCATATCATCCAGGGTTCCAAAGGTTTTCTTTAGCATCTTGAATTGCACTCAGAAATTAAACTGAAAGTCCTACAAAAGTCTTGCTGCTTTATGGTTTTAGGTATCAGTATATAGAATAGAATAGAATAGAATAGAATAGAATAGAATAGAATAGAATAGAATAGAATAGAATAGAATAGAATAGAATAGAATAGAATAGAATTTTTCAGTTTGAAGGGACCTGCATCAATCATCTAGTCTAGTCCAGCCTAAAGTCCTGGCCACTTTAGGGCTGAGAGAAAGTTAAATCATGTTACTATTGGCATTGTCTAAATTCCTCTTGAACAGCAACAGACTTGGGGTATCTTCACCTCTCTAAGAACCCCTTTCCAGTGTTTGACCCTCTATTGGGAAAAAAATGCTTCCTAATGTCCAGTCTGAACCTCCCTTGGTGCAGTTTTGAACATTTCCACACATCCTATCACTGGATCCCAGGCAAAGGAGATGTACACCTTACTCCCCTCTTCCCCAGATCAGGAAGATCTACAGAGCAATAAACCTTCAGCCTCCATTTTTGTCCATCACATAAGCCCAAGATTGCCTCCAATGTGACTTTCTGGGCTGCCTCAAAAAGGTTTGTAGACAAGACTTTTCTGTCTTCTTTACTGTCTACTGGACCATTAGATATGTGATCCCATTCTAACCAGTCTTACATTAACTACTTGCTGGAAGTATGGAAGCAAATACAGTTATCATCAGCAGGCTCCCTATTGATCCCATGATAAGTAATTTCCACTCAGTTGGACTTTTTTAACTTTCTGGATCTACTCCTTGATTAGCTGTACCTCTGCTGGTTAACACAGGTTGTTTTACAATTCATCCAACTTCTTTTAGACTGTTGCTTTACAATGACTCAAACCTAAAACGTGCCTGTTTCTCTGGGGCAGAGGCAGATATCTGCAGTTCATCAAGTAAGCCTCATCCCTGTCTTTTATCAGGATCCATCCTACAAGGTATATATGGAGAACACCTCCACCATCTTGAATGCAGCTTCTAAACTAAAGCTTAGTGCCTATAGATCTTGATTTAAACTCTAAAAAAAATCCAGTTTTCTAGGTAAGGCTGAGTGAAGGCCCATGTTATATGTCTTATATATAGTACTCATAGCCTTTTAAAGAAACAGTAAAGTATATTGTTCTGTTTTACAAAATGGAAAATTCACATGAAGACTTGCAAAGGGAAAACTTTTTAAAATATTTGCAAATTCGGAGACCACACCTTGAGATAGAACACTAAATCTCACAGGAGAAGCTAAGTGTTTAAAGAGCATATTGACTGGAGACATAATGGTGAAAATTCAGCAGCTGAAATATTCATGTTTCTTGAGTTCTACAAAACAGTAAACTACAAAACAGTAAACCAGTGGAAGAGGAGGGATTGGAAACATGGGTTTTTTGGCTTTATTATTTAGACCATTCTGCCTCTTAAATTGCCAGGCCATGAAAATGCTGAACTTTTATCTATTACATGGAAACTATAATAAATCAATTTATGTTGTTTTAGTCTGTTATAGAAACATACTAGGATGCAAATATAAGATACTTCCAATTTCTTAATAAGGCAAAAGTCCTCCTTCCCTCACAAGCATCTAAGAAATAATAAGGGGTTAATGGTCCAACCCAAAACCTACCTTATATGGTGTCAATCATCTTCAGGTTATCAATTTTTCCAAGTACAAAAACAGCTTGCATTGAAAATTTCATGTAAAAATACACAACCGTTCAAAATTGAATTTGATGAACAACATTCTAAGGGCCAGCCTTTCTCTTCTCCTCAAATTGATAAATTTATCACCTCAAACAGTGATAAATAAATAAATTCCCAGACTATTCCCTACTGATCTCTCTAAGTGTATATAACAATATAGATCAGGTGTGAGGACTCACGGTCCCATAAAATGGCCTGAAAAGATGTGAGAAGGTAACCTGTCGCCTTCAGTTTCCTGGTGGGGATCTGACTAGGCTGCCTGGTTGCTTTCTGGAGTGCTTTCAATCTCAACTTGTTTAGGTGCTTCTCTTTGCAGGTTGCTTATTCAATTCACCAATATAAGCAAAATAAAATTGCTGATCCTTTGATATTAAGTTAAGATGGCTTGCACTTTTGTTTCTTTCACATAATCTGAAGCATTTATTAGGAGAGAGAGACATTATTTCTGCCTTTTTCTGCTTAAAGCCAGTAGCACAAGAATCTGAATAAATAAATCCATTTCCTACCACGGAAGAAAGGCAATTTCTGCAAAAAGGGAAACAGCATACAGTCCTTTAGTCTGTTCTCTGGGAGGCATTGAGAATACAATATAATAATGAAATGGCCATCTGAGGCATCTATATCTAATTATCACTAAGCACTTTAATTCCAAAAAATAATGAAGTTTTTCACTCATAGGTATTATTATCTGGTATTTCACATGTATTACTAGAAACAGAGTCTACTAAGTAATATTAAAATAGAACTGTGGCAATGTAAAAGCTTCTGATTGCTATCCTGAACCTTTTCCTCTGCATTCTTTCCCTATGGGATGACCTTTGACAGGTAAAAATTTTCTTTACAAAAGAAGGCATGTCTAGTTTATTACATAAATCAAAGTTCTATACTTGTTTTAATTTTATCCCCAACAGTTCTTACATTTTATTATTTTTCATTTAAAAAGTCTTAGTCCTCAACAGGAAGATGGTTAAATCAATGGCTAAATTGTGCAGTGAAACAGCAGAAACACATTCTAATTCCTTGAAACAGAACTTGGTGTTGGTTCTGTGCTGACTTTCAACATACTGAGTCTGTGGGACTCTGCATCTTTGCAGCAAAGCAGGTACTACTAATGGGCAGTAAGTGCAAACTTCAGTGAAGGTACCAGTGTTCTTGAGAAGATGTGGAATTGTCTGTATTTTGTTTTCCTATAAGTAGAAGTAAAAACATTTTCCCCTTCCTGCAGTTATTTTTCATCACCTTAACGTGAGATTCACATTGCCTGCATAGCTCCAATTATGCACAAGTACAATGTTAAATGTTAAGATGCGAGACATTATTTATTTCTCCTGTAATTCATTTCAGTGTTTGTGTGCGATGATTTTTGCAAGCTTCTGACTTTCCAGGCTGCAAATTCTCTCTCTCTCTTTCTCCTATTGACCACTTGTTAAATCTTTTTGTTTGTTTCCCACCTTTCCCCTGGGACCTACAGACAGACAGCCTTGCCAGATTCATTTTCTGATCAAAGCTGTTTGATTTGGTCAATTTTGCCACATTGGAGACGTTCTCTATTACAGAGATAAATAGCCTTGGGCTAACTGTCAACGAAAACTTGTAAGCTAATAAATTATTCCAATTTCTTCCTGCGGATTTCTCTGGAGACAGCCCTAGGAAATACACTTTTTGATTAGTAAATTTCTCTGTGTGTGTGTCTGGACATTCAAATGTGTCGACTTTGATTAGCACCATTGCTTTTCAAGTAGACGCTGGCTGAGGGACTGTCAGTTGCCGGCAGCCCTGATGCATAATGCATCAACTGGGCCCGGAAACAGGAGCCTCATCCAAGGCTGGAAAGGCGGGAAAATTGCCCCAGCAGCCCTTTGCACGGCTGGAGCAATCTGAGTTGCAAAGACTTCGTTGTCTGCTGACACAAGGTCCTGGAGAGCAGAGGAGCCTCAGGGGAGGAAAATCAGCAGGACCACAGAAGGGCAAGGACGGAGACAGGCAACTTGCTGCCACCCCATTCACTTCCACACCTTCCACTGTCCCCATAAAAATCACTTCTTCCCCTTCTTCTTTTTCC
>NC_082381.1:65564048-65579048 GCF_027477595.1 Haemorhous mexicanus | reverse complement strand
CATGTCACATATCTCATTTCTTGTTTTCTGACATGTGGAGATTCTGTTCTTTATGGATGGGTATTGTTGCCCAGTTAGTGTGAAAAGGTGATGTACAGTTGATATGTGGTCCTTAAGGTCTGGAGACGATGCAAGGGCACTGTGTCATGCTGTGAATGGTATCAGTTTGGAAGGAATGGGAACAGCTTTCCTTCTCCTTCTGGCTTGCTTCCCCTTTCTTCCACAACTTCCTTTGTTGTCAGTTATGGGAGATGAGTAAGGGTGTGCAGTGGCAGCAGTGCTGGGGGAGCGGTGGTGAGTAGAATATCTCCTTTCCAGCCTGATCACTCTATGAAGACAACTCTTTCCCAGGAAATGAAATGGCATTCCCATTTTTCTGAATAAATTATAAACCACAATCTCAGCTACACATCTAAGAATCATACTTTGCCCTGACACACTTTTCTTGCTGAAGACATGAAAAAGCAATAAAACAGTAACTTTTTAAGTGAACCAACTGTCACACAAATCAATAATAAAAACGTCTTGAGTTTGTTTTTTAATGCATCTATTCCCCCTACTGGTGATACTTATTTTTATTTGGGTTTTAAAAAAAAAAAAAAAAGAGAGAGGGAGGAATGAGGAACAAAGTGGCAGCAAAAAGAAGGACTGGACTAGTTTGGTGATTTTTGTTCTGTACACCCCTCAGCCTATGCATCATGGAAGTTAAAACCACAGTGTTGTTGTTAATGCAGTGCATGAACTTACCTTCACTGCAGTCATCACCAAAGCTCACAGCCACCCCAGTAGAAGTGGGATCAAGTCCTGTATTTATAGTGTATCAAGCCTTATATTTATACTGCTCCTGTTCCTGCATATATCTTTGAAGGAATGCAAAGGTCCAAGGCAAGCCCGGGTAAATTTCACTAATGTGTGAGAACCCAAAGTATGGAATCCCTGAATTTTAAATAGAACCTCATTATTAAGATACAGGTCTATCTGTATGGCGTATCTGTACGGGGCCAAATTCCTCTGTAAATATCCACTGCATCTTTTAGGAAAATTGTCATGTGATATCAAGAAAATGCTGCAGTTCAAAACACACTAAAAAAACAAATAAAAATGCTTGTTAAAGGATTTATCCAAAGAATTTAGATTATATCTTTTGCTGACACTGAAATAAAATTCAGCAGCCTCCTCTTGTTATCATTGTTAGGCTGATGGATGGGTAGGGGAGCCTTTGAATGCTCTTTTGTATCTTTAAATTATGTGTTTGGCATTTCTAAATCACTTATGTAATTCAATTTTACTGACATGATTTTTCATGAAAAGAAATTTGCAGTTGCCTGGTAAGTGGCAGGGAGACAATTTTTTAGATTTGCACATGGAAGTAATCACATAAGAAGCACCTACATGTTCACCTATTCAGAGAGCAAAATAAGCCCACTGCAAATGGTTAGACCCATCATAGGTACACAACACATAGAGCATAGTGACTATTTACAGACCACTGACATTCAGCCAGAAAGCTCTTTAAAAAGTTCTACCAATATGATCTCAGATAACTATTTAGTGAAAAACTCAAAGAAAACTCTGAACGGTCTGTGACTGGTACAAGAGCTTAAATGCAGCTGGTTCATGTAGCTTTGCTTTTCAGGAGCAGTATGTCAGTCCCCAAAAGCACAGCATAGCCCTGTCACTGTAGGGTGACAGTGCACGGGGGACATTGCCGATGGACGAGACATCTGGTCTATGCCCTTAGTTCATTTCTTCTTTACACTCAGAGAAGTCTTGGAATATATTTTCTTTTTATTGCTTTATAGCTCCAGTTCTTACCTTAAACAAAATACAGTAAAAACAAGTGAAAGAAAAAAAATGGAAAAGAGTTTAGGTCTAGCTATTTAAAAACACCAAGGGTTGTACTTTTTTTTTTTTTTTTAAACTGTTTATTGTTTGCACTTGCTCACATTTTACTGCATTTATGTATTACAGCAAGGCAAGGTTTATTTAATCCTACCCATCTGGTTAAAATCCAGGGACTCACAATATTATATCTTGATAGACAGATGAAAAAAACTCCCACAACTCCAGGAACAACAGAAAAAAACAGCTGTGAGTCTTCTGGTGACTCTAAGGTGAAATCTGGCAGAAATGGAGGAACAGAGAGGAAAAAGGACAATTGTGAGAGGACAAATGCCATACAATTACCATAGTTTTCTTTGCACATCTCCTGTATCTTGAATACTGTTTGACTCCTAGAGTGACACAGAAGTCCATAATTAACATGACTTCTGTGTGAAGTCTGCCTCACTGATTCTGCACACATACATTATCAGCTAATTAGATTTTTAATTCCCATACGTTGTGTCAATTTTTTAAAATTCTGTAATTTACAGCCACAGACATAGTGAGTTTGTGTTTGTAAAAGTTTACTTCTACCAGACCATGACATTAAGTATCCTATAGAAAAGTACAGAAAGGAGAAGGCTCCTAAAGAATTAAAGTTTTTTAGAGCTCCTGTACTGCTGTCCAGTGTTCCTTTATGCTCCTGATTTCTCAATTGCTGAGTCAGGGTGTTTTGTCACACTGAGTTTTATCATTATCCTCTGAGAAACACTGAGAAACTTTGTTCATCATGTAGGCCTTGCTGCTGGCTTTGGACATGCTAAATAAAAATTGCAAATGCCACCATAGTCAGATGCTAAGCTCAGAATTTTCTTTATCTACTTCTTTCTATATATACTACTCTTAATTTTATTTTTGTTTTCTTCACGTGTTTCCTAACAACTTTAAACACTAATTTAAAAGTTATCTTCTTGGTTTAAACTGATTTTTTTATTAATCTAACATCTCAAGTCCATATGTAACAAAATGTGCAAAAAGAATCTTGAAAGCAATAAAAGTAGTATATTAAGATCCCTTTTATGATGGTCTAATACATTTTGTTTTCAAAGAAAGTAATCACTAGTTGCACAAATCATGCTGTGCACCATTAGTCCTTGTTTTTGGTATAATACTGTTGATTCCTGTTCTGATATAATGAATTTCTCATCATATGTATTTACCTGTAGACCTAGGAGTGTATGTTGGCCAAGTTATGGGTCTTAGATGTAGGACCTTTTATTTCCCCAGAACAGAGTACCAGAAGTAAGAATTTCTCACATCCTCGTTATTTATAGTTTTTAAAAAGCATATTGTTTGATGAGGATTTCATTTCCCCCTTTCCCTCAGAGAGAAGCTGAATACAGATACAAGAATGTTACTTTGCAAATCTCTTTAACTTGTTAAGTCTTTTGATTCCCCCTCTTGATTCTCCTATGCCAAGCATAAGAGTTTCAGCAACAGCTTAACTTCAACCCATGGTGCATTTTCCTCATTCCTGTGATGGCAGCAAAGCGTGGGAGGAGAAGATCTCACTTGAGGAGAGAGCAGTGGATATTCACCCTGTGGTTGGTGCAGATCACTGGCCCTCAGCTGGCATGGACCTCTGACCTACCTGCTTTCCTTTTGGATGCTCTCCATGGTAAAAGCAGAAGCCAATTAAGCATCCACTTAAGGACTTACACCAGGCTCTGTGGCTGGAAAGCCCTGCTACCAAAGGCCAGGGTATTATTTTCAAGAAAAAAAAATTACAAACATGAAAATTGTATAAGATGGTATTCCATGTTTTTCTTCTGCAATAGAACTCCTTGGAAACAAGCCAGTCTTTAGCTACCCAGGGTATTCTGTGGTATTATAAGGTAAAAAGGTTGAAATACTTCATTTGCAATTAAAAACCACACTTTTCCACAGTATGGTAGTGCTGTGTCCTCATTAAAAGAACTGCAAGCAGCAGTTCATGACACTAGAAGATGTGGAACTTTGGCCTATTAAGTTCAACTGCTGAGAAGAGTATTTTATTCTAGAAAAATGAAAAGATCCTATAAGTAACTTCAGTAAGCTAAGCTCTACTTTGCAAAAATGCATTAAAAAATGTATGCAAAAATTAATCTGAGTCCATAAGATTTTTCTGCTGTATTTAGTCTAAGACAACAGTTTTAGACACAAGGAAATGAGAAATTGTGATGCTGCAGTAGCTGTGTGTCCTCATTATATGGAAATAAAATGTTATTTGGACCACTCCTGTTCCACTAGAGTGCTGTGTGTAAGAAAGTGTTTATGCTGATACAAACAAACAGTCCAATATTGCCTTTCATGAAATTACAGTAGCTGATTTCATCCATTGCTGCACATGGCAGAGAGAGATAACTAATTAACAAAGAATTCCCGATGAAAACATAATTCTAAAACATTTTGGCTTCACCTTTCAGCAGATGGACTGCAAGAGATACTATAGGAAAATGAATCAAGCCAATTGAGTGGTGGGGCTTTTTTTCCTTATTTCTTTTTTTTTTTTTTTTCTGTAAAACAGATATCTTTGTCATCATGTTTATAAACCTGAGTAAAATTCAGCACTAATATATTTAAAATAGCAGTCCAATGAAGTTTGGCTTCAGCATCCACAGTTGAGCCTGATTTTTCAGAAATGCTGAGCCTTAAGCACTTTCCATTAATTTCAGGGAAGGAGCCACACAGAGTGCAAATGGTGGGTGGAGCTGCCACCACTTAGGCATCTGGAGAAGAAGGCAAGCGAGAGGGTTCAATTAGGCCAGCTGATCATATATCCAAATATTTCCAGCTAAAAACTTCAGTGATGAAAGCAATTATTTGTTTCTGCAATACCTTTTATTTTCTATATTAAATGGACAACTTATTGCTCAGACATGTCAGCAGAAATCAAGAGAGGTGCACACTAATCCCCAGTAATCCCCCTGACTCTGAACAGACTGCTCAGGTATTGCTTGCCATGCCCAACCATCCTTTGGAAGCAGCCTACCCCATCAGGACATGGGGAGATGTGCTCTCCAACACCACTGGAATGCTGAGGGCTCCACCTCTTCAGCAACCAAGGAAAAACTCAGGGGAAAGTGAGTGGAACATATAGCCAGGTGCCATTATTCCCCTTTCCCCTAAAATAAAAAGCTGAATAGTCACCTCTTACATTCTCTTGCATCCACAAGAGCTCTTTTCTGAAGTTAAGGAGGGTAAGATGGGAAATCTCTGGAACTACAATTGTTTCTCATACACTGCTACCCACGGTAGTCTGGAGAAAAGTTGCAGACCAAAGCTAAGGGATACCCACATGCACGGTGCTCACTCCTGGGGTATAGTCAACAGAATGGGTTTCTTTGGGACAAGCAAGATACTGGCAAACATTGGTCCTGGATGGATGAATTTGGAGAGCACTTGTGATTTTAAGATGACAATCCTTCTTTCCATGACCAGTCCCAAATGATCTTTGAGTGTCTCACATCTTCCCAAACTTGTTCCTGTCATCTACTACAGGAGATTTCTACAGACACAGATCCCCATTACAAGCCTACAGCTGCTCTCCTGCAACTTGGTGAAGGCCTGTCTCCTCCTTCACTATTTCTGCAGGCTCTTGGCCTGAGTCAGTGTGGGTTGTGGAGTCCTCCACGTCACCCTCTTTAAGATCTCATCCAGTCAAGTGTCCCAGGCAGCACCTCATGGGGGCTAAGCCTTACACATATATATGCCATTTGGCAAACATAAGCAAGACCCTTTCAAACAAGCTGCAGGCAGGTCACAGGAGGACCCAGAGATTCTAAAATCTGCCTGAGGGCACCATGCATTTGCAAAATATTCTTACTGAAATTTGTTTCAATTACAGAATCTATTGAATTTAAAGGAGAGATGTTTGTCTTTAGGATTATTGGTAAGAAGTGAAACTGTTCAGTAATATTAAATATCCAAAATAATACAGTCATAAGATTGTAAATGCAGTGGTTATTTGGCAAAACTTGAGAAGGAAATGCGTCGCCAGAGAAGAACTGTAATTGTCAATCACAACTATATTTTACCCTACTGTGACCTTGCATAAAAATATTCTGATGTCAAGTGGGTTTTTTGAAGGCATACTAAATATTTTTCTTCTTGTCTTCCAGCACAGGAAAAGGAAAGATGAATACATGAATGTTGTAAATGTATTTTTAAAATTTAATCTATTCCACCTTTTATTTTTGTCTCAATTTCAAGCAGATTCTGAATTACCAGGATTTTCAAAAACATGGTTTTTTGACAGTTAAAGCATCAGTCACATTCCCTACAAATAGATAATCTTATCTATAGCTCAAGTTTAACACAATTTTTCACAGTTGGTATGAAGTATGCCTCTGTGTGTGGTGGAGGAAATTATTACAAATGTGCTACATGGACACTAAGGAGAAAATTCAAGAGAAAACATTGCTGTGTATTTTTTCTGATTTGAAGATATGGCATGTCCAACCTAAATATTTTATGTCATATATTATAGTGCAATTCACCCCTTTGTGTGGCTGCATTGAGCCACTTTGAGCAGAAAAAGTACTGTGACATACTGGCCCATCAAATGGAATTTGGATTAATTTTGCAAGATGATGCAAAATGGCTGCTATCTCCACTAGTTTTCTTCATCCCTCACTCCATCAGTTTGTCTGGCTTTTTTTAATTGGCTGTCCTCATTATTCAACCTCCAGCCTCATCCTGGTCACCCATACCTTTACTATCCCGCTATATTTTTCTACCCAATTTTTTTATTTATTCAGATGCAACATTCTACCCCATTTGCTGGTTCAATCACATGCCATATATTCTTCTTGAAAACAAATATTTGTATGTGGCAATGAGTGTTCTAAAACATTTTATTTCAGGGGAAGCTTATTCTTCTGCAGGTATTGCTGCACAGTAGCTCTTTCAGAGATGCCCAGGAAGACTTGTTCTTGAAGTCAGCTCTCCCACCATTCACAATGGAAATGGTTTGATACAGCTTGCTTTCTGCAGTGATGGAGAGAACTACTTTGAGAAGTCAGGGTGTTGAATGGAGCTGTCTTTTGTCAGTCATACTATGATTTGCACAGGTCAAAACAATCACATTACTGGAGGCAACCTCAAGTTCACTGCTAACAATGGAATTTTGTAAACATTTTGAAAGAGTGTAGAGAGAAAAGCTGGGGATGTGCTCATTAATATCTAAATCTTCAATTTTGAGCATCATACACAATTTCAGAAAGTTTTAACTAGATGGACGCAGAAAGCATCTTTGTTGCTTTGTGATTAAAGGAGACATAGTGTGAGTGCTCATTTTCTTATTGTACTGATGGCCCTAAAGTCATGAGCCAGACACAGTCAAAAAGGGGTTACCTTTATAAGGATAAAAAGGGGTTACCTTTATAAGGATCCATAGGTGCTCAATTTGCCACATGAAAAATGCCAAAGATGCACACCTAGCATAATGCATACAAATTTTTTATGTTAAGCAAAGTAGCATATCTGACAGAAGTCCAGTTAGAGACATAAGTGGTGAGGTAATTCCTCCCCAGTTCAACCCTATTTAATTCCTCCCTGGTTCAACCCTCTTTTAATTCTTCCCCTTTAGATAGGAACTAAACTTTGTTTATGAAAATGTGTCTGAGAGAGCTGGTTTCAACCTTGGCTTCCCCAAGAATCTAACCTTGGATCCCCAGCTTGGAGCCACTGGGGAATTTATCTTGTCCTTCCATCTAATAGCGTAGGTAAAATGCTAGCTGCAAATTATATAATAGGCTACAGAGCTACAAATAAATGTGTAAAGAATTTAGAAAACGTATAAAAGGAAAAAGGGAAAAATCAATTCAGCATCCGTACCCATTTTTATTAGTTTTTAAACAGATCTACATATGCCTTCAGGGGAAACTCCACTACACCAGCTTGACTGTGTTACACCCCATTGCACCCTGCCCCTGCTTCCATGCACAGCCCCCCTGTAGCCCAGGTTAGCCCTGCTGGATAGTGCCAGAGCAAAAACAGATCTGGCAACTGCTCTCAGGTTTGAGGGGCAAATGGCTGCGTACATGTATACACAAACTTTGTCTTATCATATGGTTTGGGAGGAAGAAGACTGTACCTTCAGATAGAGAACTTCAGCAGCACAACACTTCCTCCTCAACTTTTATATCACTCCTATGAGCTTTACCTGTTTGATAATTTGCATGTGCTTATTTGTTATAGAGTTCCATAGAACAGAGGTTACATAAATAACAAATGATATGGCAAGTCCATGATGATATTTTAAAAGCTTAAAAGAAATAAAAATGCCATGGAAGAGGAAGCACCTTTTACTGATTTTAGATTAACTTCCCCAGCTGTAACTAAAATGGGGTGCTTTTTGAGTTTCTTTTTACATACATTTTCTTCTTTTCTCTGTTCGAAAAGCAGCTTTCTGAAAGTTGGGGTCCTGCACATCAGGCATTGACACACCTGGCCATATGCTGTGGGAGGACAGATTTGAGGAACCATTGCAAGCATTTCAATATGCTAAACCCAGAAACTTAGCTGCCTGAAGAATTGTGTTGAAGCAGAAGCTAAGACCCAAATTAGTCTTTAGCATCCCAGAGTCACCTGTGCAGCACTGTCCCAAGGCTCACCCTGAAGTCTAGAGCATTTGTGGTATCTAAGAGTTTAAGAAATTCATTTCTTAGAGTTGATTGCAATTATGTATCATAACATTCTTCCAAATACTGCTCCAAAGGAAATAATAGCCAAGCTCACAATAAGTACAAGAAACTTGCTTAAAGGTTAGGTGTCCTTTGCACATCCAGCAATCAACATCATTATTGAGATCTCATCTTTTTTCTTCATTCATCCAGGGCTGACTGGGTGTTGGGCCCAAGCACAGCACAGGCTCATGATTTCAGTGCTCACCAATTTGCCTTTTAGTAAAATTGGTAGTCTGTCTTGTTTCCTGTTTACGTGGAGATCTTCAAGATCTGTTCTTTCCTCTGGGAATGAGATGGATTTGTTACTTGGTCTTCCAGAAACACAGGTCCAATCAGAGTATGTACATGATTTTTTTACAGGAAAAGGAACATATATGGAGAAATATAAAACATTGAATGGTAATGGGGAAGGGAGTGGGCGGACTATGAAGTGAAAAGAAGCAGGAGAGGATGAAAGCTCTAATGAAATCTGAACACAGGCTAAACAAGTTAAACTCTACATCAATATGGTTTGGGATTCCGAAATATCCTCAGCAGAGGATAGGCTGGCCCAGCACAGCCTGTCTCCACAGGACAGGTGACCTCCAACAGGTCTTTAGTGAGGTGAATCTTATCACTGTGAAAACATTCAAACTCAGAACTTCAACCCTCTAGCCCCCCTCATCTCCATGATCATTAAATTCCCTGTTCATTCCAAATCAGGACTGTTACCCCCTTCATCCTCCAGCACCAATGATACAGAAGCATGGAAGAGTTCAGTGCTTTGACCAAAGAGTGACATCACACAGATACCAAATAGAGATGCGTGATGTGCATGGCATTGTCCTCAGCCCATCAAAGAACAGACTGTGGGAAACTAGTTCCCATGCTCACCCACAGGGGCATTTTATTATTTGATAGCAGTTCCACTCCAAGCCCTGTGCTAATGGCTCTGGAATCCAAACACAAATGCTGCATTGAAGGGAGATGAATTTATTTTGACCTTTACTGAAAATGTGCTGTGAAACAAAGCACTTAAGCATTTAGAGCCAGTTACATCTTCACATTATACAGGTCCATGTTGATGGGGAGAGTGCTAACCAACCGAAGTTACAGTCGAGAGCTGGAGTGTGTAAAACTCTTCAGGGGAATATATTACATCCCCAGATCAGCCTGTGTGTCTTGTCTCAGCCTGTGAAGCCCAGGGTCTGGAAACCAGGGGTAAAGGAGATCCCTAGCCAGGGAGAGGGAGGAAAGCCGCCCATTTGATGACCTTCAGGACCTTCTTAACTCTGGCCAGAGGAAAAGAGGGCAAAAAGGGCAGTGAAAAGGTCACATCCCAACTTTATCACCCAGTGTAGTGCCTCTCCCCGGCCGCAGTTCAGGAAGCCAATAAGGAGAGGATGCCCCACCGCCACCCCCGCCTGCTAGCAGGGCCGTTTCTCTCCTCCCTTCAACCACTAATTCTTCCTTCACGGCGCACATCTGGCCGGCACCGCCGAGAGAGAGCGGAGTGCCCGGGGTCCCGTGGCCCCGCGCACAGGCGGACCCAGCTCCAGCTCCGGCTGCGCGGCCGCTCCCCGGCCTCGATTCCCGTGTCAGGGAGTTGAGATGTTAACTACAGCAAAACGCGAGGCTTAGAGTCCCTGATGCATGATGAATGGGTGCTGGGCCAGCATCTTAAAATCTATGCTTTTGCTTCTCCTTAAACACTTTAAAATGACAGCGCAATAGATCAAACACTTTTACTGAAAGGAGAAGCTTTGGCAATTTAATTTGACCAAGCGCACACTTATCAGTATCCCAGTCCCGTGTCCGTTCCGTCCCGTCCGCAGTCCCCACCCCCTCCCCCGCCTCTTCCCCACGCGATTACGCCTTCCTCGGGTGAGCGGGGACGGGGAGGGGGTGACACCACGGCCCCGGGGACTCGTGGCGACCGCGGCTCCCGGCTTCTGCCCGCCGACCGGCCGGCATCTCTCCCTCCCCTCCATCCCTCCCTCCCCTTTCTCCTTCCTTCCCTTCCCTCCCCCGCCTCTCCTCCGGGTGGAGAAGTTGGCGCGCTGCCCATTCAGGCATTCAGCGTCAGCTCCTCAGGGATCAGCAAGCAAAGTCACAGTCTGCACAAACAGAGCTTTCAAATTCATAAAATTCATAGGATTTTTCACAAATGAATGAACACAATTTTCTACCAATTTCCTCATTATGCAAATATGCAAAATATCAAATTTAGGCCAATTAGGGTCCTCCACAGTCCCAAATTCACCCGTTTAAGCCATAATTGCAGAAACTATCAAATAATTACGGTCGCTAATTGGAAATATTTGTGACAGATACAACAAATTCTTGCGCAAATTACATTTCATTCTAGGAACCACTGCGCGCCACTGAAATTTTATCGAAGTCTAATTTAACTTACATAATGAGTTGAATTGAGTACTTGTTATCAAATTTGAGCAATTCATAGCCCCGTAATGTGGAATGATCAAATAAATTAAAAGGGAATTTATTCAATATTTTGTTGCGATCCTTTTTTTCGAAACCATTGCTATTTTGTAGGGAATTTCCTTCTGCTCCGGCTGCCCGAGTGGGTGACATGTGTCATAAAAACCCCAGCAGCAGCCGGAGAAGCAGCAGCAGCCAAGTGTCCTGAGAGCTGACAGAAGATAAAGGGCAACATTTCCAGTTATAGCTTCTTCCCCCGCACCATCACTCTTCCTGCAGATGGAGGGAGAGGGATCGTAAAATGCACGCTCTTACTTTGAAAAATACCTTTGGATCCTACATAATTTCATTTTTCCTCTTTTTTTTTTTTTTTTTTTTCTTTTTTTCTTTTTTGATAATGCTTCCGGGTGACAGAGGAGCAGAAGGGTGAGCATGTCGCGGCCCGGCTGTGCCAACGGGAGCCACTCGCCGGGGCGAGCTCGGGGCCCTCCCCGCAGGGCTGCGATCCCCGGGCACCAGGCTGTGCCCCCCACCTGCCTCCAGCTCGGCGTGGCCAGCGGGCTGTGCCTTTCGGGGAGGCCTGCCCACCTGCTTCCCTCCCACGTGTGTGCACAGGAGCACGCGTGGGCGCAGGGCTGCCCGCTCCGCCGTCCGAGCCGGCCCCAAAGCGCAGTGCCCGTGCGCGGCCGTGCGGGCACGTCGCTTTGTGTGCAGCCGGAGGCTCTGTAGCCGCTTCTGGCAGCTCGGGGAGGGGGGCTCCGGGTGAAAGGACAGCGTAAAATGCAAACTAATGCTATACATTTGTATACAATAACTGGGTATAACTGATAATTATTAAATACATACTTTGGGCTTGTGCGTAAGACATTATATACTGCCTATATTTATATCTATACCCCTTGAGTTACCCTCCAAGAAGAAGGTCAGTTCCCTGGACATGAACATTTATTTTTCTTTCTCACAGCATACACACACACGCACACATTTTTTAACTGCCTGTGGCCTCGTTGGCGGATTATAAATGTCTCCTTCTCGCTGTGATTTGTTTAATCCGTGGAAATGGTGCTGGTCCTATGTAAACAAGCCAAGTGCGGAATGAAGGCAGTCACCCATGCGTGGCCAGCCTGCCTATTTGTCAGAAAACCTTCATAAATACTGAGCCGGGGCTGGGCAAGGATGTGATGTCTCCATTTTTGCCAGGAAAGGGCACGGGGAAGACAAAGCGAGGCACAGCGCCGTGTAACCTTTCAGGGAGAGCGAGCGCGATGCTCCCGCCCGCCAGGGCCGGGGCCGGGGCCGGGGCCGGGGCCGGGGCCGGGGCCGGTCCTGTCTCGCCGCCCCTGGGATGGTGAACCGGCGCTCGGGAGGCAGTGCAATAATACTCTTATAGAATGCAAGCGTCCAGCATATTAACGCGTGCAAAATCACACACCAAGCCCAGGGCGCCGAGCGGTTGTCGTTCAGGTTTTTTAATTTCATGTTGGTTATTTGGGGCATTTTGGGGGGGTTGGTTTTGTTTGGTTGGTTTGTTGGGCTTTTCTAAAATTATACGCCGAGTGAGGATGGAAAGCTGATATCCTCTTCACGTCCTTTGCTCCATCTCCTACTATCATTTTATTCCCTGCAAACCTGTGAGGACCAGCTTTTTTTTTTTTTTTTCCTTTTTTTTTCTTTTTTGTTTGTTCGTTTGCTTGTTTTGAGGGGGCTGTATTTCTTTGTGTTAACACTTGTTAATCTAAAATGTCAGTGTGATTGAAGAAAATCTTAATTGTTCTCAAAGACTGCCTTACTGCGTCATTACAAGAACTTATTATGTCCATCGTGTTATTTATTTATATTTTACTTGAGGAAAAGCGCCTGAGCGTCTAATCAGACGCTTTATAACAAAACCAGTAATTACTTCCGGTAATTATCATGCCCCTTATTAAAAAAAAAAAAGTGAGAAAATGTCGAGTATTAAAACGTGAAAGCAGCTATTAATCAAACCTTTACACCTTCTTTAACTCAGGCGTGATGGTGGGTGTTATCATAAATCTACTCTGATAGTAACACAAGAATAATGAGTTCAGTAATGATACCGATGATGATGATAATGATTTTAACCAACAAAGAATGGTGTAGATTTATTGCTAATAATGTGGTACAGGAACCTCTTCATTAAAATTACCTATATGTACTCCTCACTGTTGAGAAGGAGATTACAAAGAGTGGTTTTGCGCATTACCACAGCCCCACGCAGCCGCTGGAGAGAGGCTGCGGGCAGCGCCAGAGGCCCTGACCCAGCGCCCGGCCGTGCCGCCGGGGGACGCGGGGGCCGGGGTACCCCTGCCCGGCTGAGCGGAGGGTCGGTAGCTGGGGCAGCGGGAGCTCACCGGGAGCAAGGGCTCCCATCTCCCCCCGGCCAGGCCACCGCAGGGTGAGGCGAGGACAGGAACCCCACTGGAGCCCTCATTTCTTGGTGGTTGCCAGCTTCGGGGCGGGCTGCGGGTGACCTTCCCCAGCCACGGGTGGAAGAGCCGGCCAGGGGTTTGCCGGAGGAACAGCTCTCCCCGCCCGAGCCTCCCGCCCACAGCCGGCCCAGCATCACTGTCGGGCTCCCGGCTCCCTCTCCCGCGCGGAGGAAAACCCGTCCCCCTATGCCTCCTTCCGCCGGGCGGCCGTGCGTACGGGCCGACTTCTTAACTCTTCTCCGGCTCTCCCAAAAACTCCTGACCCTCGCCCCTCGTACGGCCGGAAGGCAAGCCGTGGCTATATGTGCAGTGTCTTGCCTCTCATCTGTTTGCAATAACGAATTTTCAATGTTTAAAAAAGCTAATAAAATTGATTCAGGTAAGATGCGCTTAATAAAATAGTGACATAATTACAGTTTGTACATAATAATACATCTGTAGTATTATAACCTTGGCTATGAGTTATGAAATCAGTGTATAGGCCAATTAGCCACATACGATTTTTTAAACTAAGACACTATAAACACTGGTTTTAAATGTCCTAATTAGTTACTTGCTCATTAATTAACTTTCTGATTAATTGTGTAGCAATCTAATTTGCAGATGAGGCACTTAAACAGTGATACCTAGTAACTCTTTCGTCTTTAAAATTCGTAATTAAAATACATTTTGCAACCGGTCGGTCCGCAGGTTTGGAGGGAGATGCCCTGCCAGCGGGTAGGCGACTCGGACGACCCCTTGCAAAGTTTGATCCCCTTGGGTGATGCTGCGGCGCTGTTCCCTCACTCTGGAGGAGGGTGTACAGCTTCACAGACGCGGTGTGGCCCCGAGCCGTTTCCGAAGGGGGTATCTGCTCGGTATCTCATCCTTCGAGTCGTTTTTCGCCCCTCACTGGGGAGTACGCCGTGGCTTGCGGAATGGTTTTCCTCCCTTCCCCACCCCCATGCCCACTGGCATCTGATCCGCGAGGGGTGATTTAATGTGCCGGACCACGGGATAATGGCAGGAGTACATTTAAATCACTGCCTGGCCGCTACAGTAATACCCCGTGGCGGTGCCATTAGCATCAGAAAGCCAGGCACTGTCATGAATCGCTGTTTTCCACCAGAGCCATTGTGGCCCGGGTTTGTCTCTGGTCCCAACCTGCAAAAGCCTTTAGCCCTTATGGCAGATCATTCTCTAAGTGAATAGAGATGAAGGCAGGGATATTAAGTGACTCTATAAAACATCCCGGACACAATTGTGTGATTGATGGAGGACAAAGTGGGAACAGCAGGACACGGGATCCTGGGAGAAGCAGCCCTGTCAGTGCGAGAAACCCATCTCTGGAAACAGCTTCTCCTGGTGGAGTTTGCAGTCTATTTGTATGAGTAATCAGCTGATACCCCTCTCTGTCAGCCGTGTTTACTCACTGATTTTCTCAACAAGACAACCATTGACACTGGATGGATGGGGCTAATCTGGCGCAGAACTGGCGGCTTTGCAGAGGCTACAGGTCGAAAATAGAGCGCCGTGCCAGCTTCACCTCGCCTAATCTAGCGGCTAATATTTATTAGAGCCAATTTAGACCGCGCTCC
>NC_082381.1:65521548-65559048 GCF_027477595.1 Haemorhous mexicanus | reverse complement strand
TTTCATTAGTCACTTCTAAGTTTTTAAAGGAAGCATCTCCATGCTCCCTTGGGCTTCCCAGTGTGCCCCAGTTACTTGCAAAACATTCTCCAACTCTCCCCAGTCCCCTCAATCTCTCCTTATCATCAGGAAAACACTGTTTAGGGGTTGGACATGCCAGTGCAGAAAGATACTAGTAGGTCTTCTTGATTCCCTATATTTCTTTGGCTCAGTCTGTGTGGAGTTGCTGTCCCATGCTGCACTCCTGAAGTGTGTGCTTTGAGTCAGAGGCCTCATCCTTGACTCTGTGCTTGTAAAATGCTGGGCAGAGCTCTGTGCCTAATGCCAGGGGCATTTAGGCACTACCCTTTGTCAGTATTTGATGGAAGAACACATTTCATAGTGCTTTAAAATAAATTTTAAAAGGTAAAATTCCATACAGTATAGAATGTTGCTCAAACAATGTTGCTTTCCTCCATCTTTTTGCCAAGAGGTAAAAAACTTACTCTTGAAGATGACCCCCTTCTAACCATATTCTTACTTGAGGATTACTTTCAATTGCTAGGTCTGCCTAATCCTTGGATTACCTCACCACTAATCCATCCCATTGCTAAGAATCAGCAGTTTTACACCTGTATCGAGCTCTGTAGCTGATTTGGCTTCAACAGGAGCTAGGCACTTGCATGTAAGAGCAGACTTCACCTCCTTTAGAGGCTTACTATCCCTACACAGTAGCAAACAGGAAAGCTACTTAAGAGAACATGCAACAAAAGGAGGGTTTTTTTAATAGATCAACATAAATTACAACTTTAATTGTTCAGAACTGGTTCAATTCAATATCAGAAAAAATCCCATACATTCAAGGCTGGCCTCATACAGAGAAGGATCAAGCAATTATTTTAATGTTTCAGATCTTTTACCATTTTCTTTTTAGTAGAAAAGTCAGAAATCCGAATGGCCTTGCTCAGTAGTATTAAGTTAAAGGCTTCAAAACACTTCAGAGAATTTTGGCTCAAATTCAGAAATCACTGGTCTGGCATGAAACCTGGTCTTTTAGTGGTTCCATCGAGACTGGGATTTTCACTAAACATATCTATTCGATCATATTCTTGAATATAAAATATTCTTGGGTTAAATTGTGTTAGTGGGGGGTGTATTTTTATTTTATTTTATTTTAAATGTAAAACTTTACGTAAGTAAAATATGTGAAAGGGGAATAATTTCAAGTAGTTGATCCCAACTTAAAAACTAAGTCAGGTTTGAAACTGAGTAAATATTTTGTTCTCAAGCACAATCAGTCATTGTGCAGATCTTTGAATACATATCTTCCTCATGCTGCAGCCTTTTTCATATATCTATTATACCTGGTTTTTCCTATATCTATTTCATCAAATTCTATGAATTGCTGTCATGCACTGAATTAAGTTTCCACTGAAGAGATACTTAGCTGCATCTCTCCTGGCTGAATTAAGTCCACTTTGTATTGTTTGTATTTAATAAAAACAAAGAGCAGTTAATCTCAATTTTTATTCTATAGCATTGTTAAGGTTAAATTAAGACTAGGTCTTAGGCTGGCGTTTTTTATAGTCTTCTATTTTTTTTTAATAATCTTTGTTTTGGATATGCCGAACTCCACATATCCACACTCAACTTTCCACTTCTATTTTAGGTATCTGTGAGATTAGAATTAGGTACACAACATGTACAAAATTGCTAGTTAGTGCAATACATGATGCAACTGAAGTAATAAAAAGAAAGAAGAAACAAATGCGTTTTTCAGTTATTCTGATGGGGAATGTAGTATTTAGAATAAAAAATATACATTAAATTGCATCTTACAATGATGTATTTATTTTGTCTTTAGTTCCTTTGGTTCTGCTAATGAGCTCACCCCTGAACTAAGCAACTCTCTTGACATAAATAAAACACTTTCAGATTTGCACAAATAAAAGCAAGATCATAATCTGACATTAACTACTAGTTACCTAATTTAAAACTGTGTCATTACAGTATTTTAATTAAATCAGTAGAAGCGGTCTCTTCTTTTACAGTGTTAATTGGAAAAATTAGACTTTCTTGATTTGCTTTTTAAATCTTTCTGAACTTGAAAAGAAAGACAGATTCTGTCCACTGCCTGCAGACAGGCAATCAATCAGTGAGCATGCTTTCAGTTCCAGATCAGCTCCTACTTACAATGAGTAGAAACCTGTTACAATAACCTCAGACACCACTATACAAATAGAACAAAGCTATTTGGGACCAGGGAAAAATAAAAATCCAACCAACAAAGAGAAAAAATGTCTCCACCACACAAGAACAACAAAACAGTTTACTGAACACAATTCCACTGGTCTCTAATGAGCACTAGTTGTTTTTTAACATAACTATACCTGTCTTTATAAGACTCCAACAAGTATATTTTTCCTTAACAATTTGCATCATATCATGAGAGGGAAGCATATTTTTTTCCTTGAAATTTTCCAGTAAAATTCCTCAGCACACTTTACCAGAATCTGACATTCTAACAAAAGTTCACATACATTTATTAGGATTATTTTTGTCCTTGGACATTTTATTTGCCGAAGCTATCTTCTTATTCATAATCTTCCTGATGCTCTCTGTCCAGATTATTTGATTAGGTCTTTGCAGATGTAGAAAATAGGAACAGTACCTGTAACAGTAATTTGGGGGTTGGTGAATTTCTATGATAAGGTGGAGAGTGGAGTTTTCAATTAAACCAATATACACCTGTTCCACATTTTACCTTGAAATAACTGCAATTTAATTTAAAAGATAAATAAAAATGTAAGT
Source organism: Haemorhous mexicanus (assembly GCF_027477595.1). Classification (NCBI taxonomy): domain Eukaryota; kingdom Metazoa; phylum Chordata; class Aves; order Passeriformes; family Fringillidae; genus Haemorhous; species Haemorhous mexicanus. The sequence goes on along the minus strand of NC_082381.1, from coordinate 65,556,258 downwards.
AGATGTAATAAACTTACTGTCTATGGACAAAGTTATAAAATAAAGACTCTTTACTGTATAGCTGGTTTAACTAATACTGGAAGCTACACATAATTCCTGACGAAAGTCTTTCATATCCAGGACATGTAGTACACTAACATGAAGAGATACAGTGAACAGCAGGAAACATCAAATGTTTATGGATTTAGCACTGCATAAAATGTGACAAACATGCACAGAAAATATATCCTTCAAAAACAGAAATGTGAACTTTCACCATCTTATTTGTATGTAAAATATGAAGCATGCCTAGTTTCTGAAAGCTGGAGAAGAGCATTGTTCACTAGTTAATGTGGCATATCACAAAATCCATGTAAATGCTTCTCTTTTGCCTGCATATAAGATGGCTGAAAGTATTTTTCCACTTTCATGAAGACTTTTGAAAGCATCTGAAGTGTCAGTTGCTCATCAGATTTAACTTCAGATATGAACATCAAAATTCTGACTTTGCCTTGCTTTAAGACTACTAAAATCATCATGATAGAAACCATGGTGTCACAAACTAACACAAGTCCAAAGTCTCCTTTCCCACCTGTGCAGATGTCAAATCTTTTGGGGAAGTTTGCACACACCCTTTCTTTAGTGTCATTCCTACATCTCCAAGCTTTCCTTGGACTGCAAAAGTAAGCTTGTGATCAAAACCACATATACTATCAATCTCATGGCTATTCTTTAAAGTTTTGAGTGGTATGTCCAAAAAATAGTACTGCCAAGTACTGTTACATAGCAAAATCTCTGCAGGATTCCGTGGGGCAAAAACCCTCCAAACAATCTCTGTGGAACTTTGTAGATACTGCCTGTCAATGACCTTTGGCACTGCTTCTTTTACACATTCAAACCTGATAACATCATGATTTCAACATCACAGTTTCTTGAAAACAGAAGTAGCTGTCTTCTGGATCAGTCCTCTAAGAGTAATTCAAGCTGCAGGGAAGGATGAAAGAGTAAGCACATGTTCTAAAGGATGAAAGAGTAAGCACATGTTATAGTTATTACCCTATTTATACAAATGTTCAGTTTCTACAGTGTTAGCTAAACCAAATTGGCTGCAGAGATGCATTAGGAAACAGGAATTTGTTATCCAATGCCAGGTAAAAGTGAATCAAAGAGAGCACTTGGTGGTGTAATCAGCAAGTGCTTTCTGATGGCTTTCCATGTAAAACATCACAAAGGCAGCACTTTGGGAATAGACCTGCTGTATTGCTGGTCTGTTGCAATGGAGATGGGGAAGGAATGAATTAGAGAGCTTCAAAGCCTGCCTTTGCTTTAACAAAACCTGCAGTTTTGTTTAGATTTAAATTTCCAGATAGTTAGTAATGAATTTATTACAATTTAAAAAACATAGAAATATCAATGAGAAAGAAGAGTTTATGATACTTATATGCAACTCTGGAAAAATGCATTTTAAGGATGTTTCAACCCTGCTTAAGTACATGCATAAGTCCATTCACATGAGTATGAAATCACTCTGATTTCTGTAGCTATATACACTCAAGTGGACTATGGTTTAAACAATGATAGAGCTCAAGCACGGGAAGCTAATTTTTCATTTTATAAATTACTTGTTTGTTAAATTGAAAGTGTCAGCTACTGTTATTTTTCTTGATTTCAATACCTGTTGTCTTGAATGAAGAGGAGGAAAGCACTATAAGAAGCTGTTTCCTTATATAATTCAAATAAGGGCAATAGTGCTGCATTGGTGTGGAATTATAGACAAAAATTTCTTCCTGAATAGTTCAGAATGCAATGGCAAGAGATGAGTGCATTCATGGGCACTGATTTAAAGCAAATAAAATGTTTAAAAGTCTTTATTTCATGCAAAATGAGATGTTTAGGTTTCTCTCGGGAATATTTTCTGCATTGTTATGTGTTCAGCTTCTTCCTTACTTAGAGAAACACAACAAATTTATAATTTTACCATGCCAAGTGACTTGTTCTGTAGTTCTCAAAGGTAAAATTTCCATTTTTTCTGAACAGAGAGAAGGAAAGAGGAGTTTCTGGTGGGAAGTGATATTTACAGGTGTCTCAGTATAATCAAATGCATATTTGATTTTAGCATGAATTTTTGCATAAGTTATAAACACATGTGGAATTTAGAAACGCCTTGCAAGCTCTGATCTGCAACTGACCTCACATGAAGGCTGTCTCACCAGTTTTATTTGCATCACACAAGAACTTACTTCCAATATAAAACCATGCTCTCAGTAATTTCTTTATTAAACTTTTCAGATTTGTGCCACTTAGAAGAGTTTGTAACAGTTTTTTATCCTCCTTTTCCAAAAACAATGGTATCCACGTTACAGAAAGGAATTAGTAACACCCATAGCTTTCCATACTGTTGTTTAATGCAAAATATAAATTAACCTTGCCTCCTTCTCTTAAGATCCTTTAATTCCTTCTCCTTAGTAATTTACAGTATATGACATCTCTTTCTTTCAAATACTTGCTCCAAGTGAGATAAGAAACAGATAGACTAGCCTCAAGTATTGCTTTGAGGACATTGCTCCACTTTTTTTTCTTTTTGATATTAGAGGTACATATTTAAGGGCAGAGGTAAAATGAACAGCAAAACTGAATCTGTGTAGGAAATACCAGTCCCATACTTAATTCTGCAATGTTGCCAGCTGGTATATGAATTTTTTTTCCAGCACAACACATCCATACTTTGAATATCACCAGCATTCCAGCTTTGAGCATGCGAGGAGATGTCTGTCTGAACAATTTGTGCAAAAAGGTGAATAGATTATCATGGGATAGATAATTATTTTATATGCACTGCCAAGCTGATGTGTTTTCCCATGTGTGAAGAAGGACTGCTCTGAAGTAGGTAAGAATCATATGAATACAGTCTCTGTTTTTCTGGTGTTACAGGATGAAGAAATGTATGGGTACCTGAGTGTGAATGGCTCATTTGATTAAAGAGATGCAAAAGCCATGCTAGAGCTGGTATGACATGACAGGAATGAGGCCTGACAGGATCCACCTGTACTGATGGGGAAAACACATCTTTGGGCATAAGACAGAGGGACTCACTGAGAGGCATTAAAACTAGAATCAGTGGAGGAAGAGAATACCAACAGCTTTGCATAGATAGGCCAAGGGTGGGTGTGGCACCACCTGGCAGTGGCAATGCTAGTGGGGAATATTTACACTGCACTTGGGAGTGCAGAGTGCTCTGAAATGCTTCTACACCAACTCATTATGTATGGAAAAAAATCAAGAATGTACATCTGTTCATACTTCTAATTTACCTGGTAAAGTATGGCCAAGCAACTTTGACTTTGTTTGTTTGTTTTTGTTTGTTTGTTTTTTTTGTTTTGTTTTTTTTTTGTTTGTTTGTTTGTTTTGTTTTGTTTTGTTTTGTTTTGAGGGTTTTTTTGTGATGGCATTATGTTCTCATAATCAGATCAGAATTTCAAAAGTTCAAACGAAACTACTTGAGTAAGTTTGTACCTCTCTTCAGGATATTTGCTGCAGTGTACAATGTAATACCATGGATAGAATGGGGGGTGGGGTAGGAGAGTGGAGGGCAGAATGTCCTTGGATTTTGACATAAATGTAGAGATTAGTTAGAGCTACTTACTCTAATTATCAAACAAGCACTAGACTGGCAGAATCTACCTCTAAAATACACTTGCCTTAACAAGCAAAAAAGTGAGAACAGATATTCAGCATGATATTCAGTGCTGAAGAACCTGCTTCTTAACTGAACAGGTTTATGGATGAAGACGTCCTAGGCTCACATGGATGGAATGCTCATTAGAAATTGGCATGCATCTTCGGTTGCTTATTAATCCCAAGGGAATCCAGTCTGTGCACTCCATCACCACCCTGTAATGTGAAGCGAGGCAAGTAGTGATGGTCAGAAAATTTGCTTTGAAAATGCACTCCTGATGCAATTTAAAAAACTGCCTTAGGTGCCAGGAATTCCAGGCATGAGACAAGACTATCAGTTCATTGGTTATACAAATGTTTGGTTTCTGTTTTGCTAGGGATCCTCATTTGCTGTTCACTGAGGGCCAGCCAAAGCACACAGAGTGGGATGGGCTCTTCCCTTGTGACTATCTCTTCTGTGGGGATGTGGAGTCTTTCACCTCTATTGCCAGTTATAGACTTGTGAGTCAATTAGTGAAAAGCAATTTTAGAACGTCTAGACAAAAATCATGCTCAATACTTCTTTATTTCTGTAATGTAATATGTACTCATTTACCAGCATATTAAAAAAAAAAAAAATTAAAAAAAAAGCAGAAAATAAGGATTTCTGCTTAAAATTATTGGTGCAGTTCTAAAGTATCAGCTCTGTCTAGGATCTGTCCCTTAAACCTTTTTCCCGGATGGGGATTTAAGTAGATTGCTAAGTATTTGACAGATCTCACTATCAAGATCAATACTGAATTAGAAGACATAGCTAAGCATAACTGGGGGAAATAATTAACAAAATTAAGGAGGGTTTTGCTCTATGGGGAACTATTAAAGTTATCTTTATGGGGTCATGTAAATGTAATAAAAGACTATGCCTGCACCACAATTTAATTCTATATCAGAAATGGTCCCTGTAGATGTACCAAAAGATTATTTTACTAAAATTGCATGTGTATTCTCTTCTGTTCTAAGAAAAAAGGGAACAAAATCTTAAAAGTATATGATTTTGAATTTTGCACAACACATATTTAAAGTTGCCTGAACTCCATTTGTATCAATGGTACTTAGCTGGATTAGAGAGCACATTTCACATGAATAGTTATCCTACTCTACAAGAAAAGGAGAACATAGTTACATAGCTGTGCTTTAGGACAGTACACCTCTTTCCTTGTCAGAATCTACCCATGTATTTTTTGTATTTTAAGACTACAGAAAATGGTACAAAATTATCTGTTAGAACAATCCCAAATAACACACATCTCTGTCTCTGAATTAAATTGTCCTTTAAAAAACCAGAATGTAGATGTAATTTTAATTTGCCTTGTAACAACAAAAATCAGACTGAAGAATGCGATGTTTTAATATATCTTTTAGAATGTGTGCAGCAAACCTGAATTGTTCATTACTGATTTAAATTCTTCTCACTAAATGCTAGCATGCAGCTCTCTGAGGATCTGTTGTTCTTTTTTGCCTCCTCTTTTTCATTAGTGCTTTTCCAATTACACTAAAACCAATTTAATCTGATCAGAAGTTCTCTTAAAATAATGTCAATCCTTATCTTAACTCAAAACCAAGGCTATCATAAGAGAATGTCAAACTGAATTAATTTTGCTCGGTTAATGCCACATGGATGGTGACCCTCATCTCTGCTCACAGCCTTGCCCATGGTTGAAAGCACCCATTTAAACATGGGGTTTGCTTATTGGTGAAAATAGTTCTGTATAAGCAGAGAGACCCAAGGACACCTTGTAGGTTTACACCCTGACTGTATGATAAAACCATGTCACTGCTTTCTCTGTGCTTTCTTTTAATGAGCCCAGGATGCAAGCGCAAGGAAGCCATGAGGAAGTGCTCTTGGAATATACTTGCTGGCATTTGTTGCAGCTCTCCTGCTTAGTTCCTGTTTCCCAAATTTTTTATTCCAGCATGAGAAGACTGATCTTTGCCATTTCATCAAAATGTTCCTCTACCAAGTGTCAGGTCAACACTAAATGTTATGTGAGATTTTTCATCCTGATTCGATAACTTTCTTCTGTGGGATCAGCACAGTCTGGTAGCACAAAGAGCTGCTTTTCTTCAATAAACTTTTAAAGGGTTTGGCATCTAGCTTCTACAATGAACTGGTGCTGCTCTAAATACTAGTACTTAGCAAGTGCATGTAATAAATCATGATTAAACATACCTCTAGTCACTTTTCTTCAAGACTGATAATGCTCAGCTACCACAATTTGTCCTTTGCTTTAAAGTTAGCACTAAACTAACGCTCCTTTCCAATGTTTAAAAACAATTTAAACTAGGAGACAAGCAACTGTTATGACCACCAGTCTAGGCTAGGATGCCCTGTCCATAGAGGCACCTGCTGCAGAAGGTAGCATGAACAGGAGGAACTTGTGAGCTCAGTACCCCTTGTGAAAGCAATTTTTGAATTAACTGCTGGCAGTCGGTATCCAGAGACTAGCTTAATCCTCAAAGCTCAACATCTATGTCCCTTCCAAAGCTCTTCGGCATCAACACATTACATTCAGTTTTTAACAGCAAAAGCTGATTCTTCCTTGGAGTTCTGCTTCCTCTGGTATCCTGTGACACTGATTTTTAGCTAACTGCCAGGTGAAAAAAACCTTTCACCACTCTGAATTTGCTGTCTTCTTATTTCTGTAGCATTTGTGTTTTAAGACAGAAAGGAAAGTGTCTTCTACAGGCTACTTGAAATTTTAAATATTTTTATCATATCCTTTTTTTTTTTCCATAGAAAATAAATAAAATCCCTTGATCCTTTATCTGCATGTGAGTTTTTTCCATGCCTACAACTATCTGCATTTTCTTCTAATGATTTTCCTTCTCCAGGTCTTCTGGGGCCTCTCCAACACTGCCACATTGATCCCAAGTTCAGCCTTGAGCTTGGGTCTAATCTACTTTGCCTTTCCATTGTTTGGACATAAGACTGGACTTCGATAATGGCACATGGTAGGATTCAGCTGCAGCCCATTCTAGCTTGAGAGCAGTGAAAAGCTCAGCCTGAACACATGCAGACACAGTGAGGCTGGGAGAACAATCGGCAGCAGGAGTCCCTGCTCTGAGCTGTTTCCTGGTCTATTTTTGTGGTGCAGTACAGACCTAGCCTAATTCTACAAATGTGTCTTTTAGATTCAGCAAGTAGAACTGAGGACAGCATTCCAGAGCAAGGAAAGTACTTATTAAGCCAAAAAGTATGATGGCATTTTATTTTCTGCCTTATTATCATCAGGATTCAGACACATGCAAAAACTTTGCCTTTTTTGTTAAGCACAACCATTTTTTAGTTTATAACTCCCCTGAGAGACACACTTTTTCCTTATTTATTTGACCAGCTTTCACATTGCTTATTCAGCTGTCAGGTCATTCTGAGATTCTCATAGTCTTTTTGAGGTTTGCATGTCTGAGTTGCTTTTATGGCTACAGAAAGCTACTGTCCATACATTGTTAATTAATAAAGCTGCACGTAGCCAAAATGAGGCACTGAGAGACTTTCGGACTGAACAGAGATTTTGGAAGACTAAATAAACTTACTGAAAACACTTTCTCTTCTCTTCAGCATGATTAATTGTAAAAATATTAGAGGAAAACCTGCTTCAGAGTTGCTGTTCTGGAAATCATGGTGATGTGTGATGTTGAATGGCTGTTAAGGATGTCAAATGATACTAGAGACAAGCATTAACGTGAACAAGAATGTTTTTACTGTCTTCAGTGGGTCACAGCTGAACTGCCACATAACCAATATGTACACATATTAAGACTGCTACAGTCTTAATATGTGTACACATAATTGAAGTATAGAATCAGAGAGCCATTGAATCATTAAGGTTGGGATGGACCTCTAAGATCATCAAGTCAAATCATTAATTGAACACTACCAGGTCCATCACTAAACCATGTCCCTAAACACATCTATGTGATTTTTGAACAGTTCCTGGGCAGCCTATTCTAATGCTTGACAGTGAAGAAATTTTTCCTGATATCTGATATCTACACCTCCCCTTGGGCAACTTGAATCAAATTTCCTCTTGCTCTGTGGCCTGTTGTTTGGGAGAAGAAGCTGATCCCCACCTGGCTACACCCTCCTTTCAGGCAGCTGTAGAGAATAATATGGTCTCCCCTGAGTCTCCTCCAGGCTAAAGAAACCCAGCTCTTTCAGCTGCTTCTCATATCAGTTAGTGTCTAGACCCTTCACCAGCTCTGTTGCTCTCCTCTGGACATGCTCTAGCATCTCAATGTCTTTACTGCAGAGAGGGGTCTAAAGCCCCAGCCCTTTATTTTACTTAGCACCTTATTTAAAAGGGGCGTAAGGTACTACTTTTCCCTGAGGTGGCACAAAGGACAACTTGACAAAAGTTCCCAGGAGGTTAAAAAACAAACTTTATTGGAAAACTTTAGATCCAGAACCTAGCAAAATTTAAAGCAAACATCCAACCAGAATAAAGTATTTTACCAAACATAGCAAACTCTAACCCATCCAACCTTAAACTACCTAGATTTCAAGAAGAGTAAATTAGAAGAAAAGGACAACGGCAAAAAACAGAGAGAAAAGAAGGACGTAGCTACCACCTTGGATCCAGCAAGGTCTCAGATGCCACAAAATCCAGGGACAATAGCAAGGCATCTGTGTGTGTTTCTGTGCAATGTTTTTTATCTGGTCTGGCCATTCCCCACCCCCAGATTTGGTGTCCTGGAGCAGGGTTTCTTCTACTGTGCCAGTGACTGACAGCCTTTATGGGCTGGACTGGAGGCTTCAGAGCTGTGGGCTGTGGAGCAGTGCACCATTCCACCTTCACAGAACTTGCCCTGCCCTACCTCCCACCCCCTCTGTATGTACACACAGCACACCCACACCCCACTTGTTTTGTGCCAATAATAATTTTCTCCAGTCTCTTCCAAGGAGATATTTCTTTCTGTGACAGTCGTCACTAAACTGAACTGCTCATTTCCAGAAAACAGGAGTGCTATTTCCAACTTCTTCCCATGGCTGCCAACTTTTTGCTATTCCATTACAAAATGACACACTCATGGATAGCTAGCTGTCCCCAACAGCCTACTATTCACCCATGAGCTGAAATGCTGAGAAAAATGTGAAAGAGGATATGGAAGGGCAGATGCCCCATCCGTGGGAACCTTCAAGGTCAGGTGGGACAAGGCTCTGATCAAGGTGACCTAGCTGAAGATGTCCCTGCTCATTGCTGACTTGGGTAAATGACCTCTAAAGGTCCCTTCCAACCCAATCCCTCCTGTGATTCTGAGATTCTACATTTCAGCTGTCTTGCAAGAGAAATGACTGCTCATGTGACAGGCAGCCTACACGAGCCCATTTTATCCAACATATTCAGACATTTGTTCGAGTGCCACTTTTTGAGTGCTCTGTGGTCAGGATTTGGAGTGTAAAATTTTTTATTAACTTGCTTTTATGGTCTTATACTTTTGAAAATTGGCTGGACAGAAAAGCCTCAAAATGTAAACCTGCAATATTTAGCTCCCTTTGTCCGACTATAATTAATAGCACAAGTAATAAAATAGGCTGTGTATGCTCAAGTCACATACTTTTAAGTTAGATCATGACTTTCACCTGGATATTGGTAACTTCAGGAATCAGAACTGCAAACTTCTGTGTAAGGAGTCAAAACTTCCTACCTGTAAAGGGAAAACACACTCTAAAATTCCCCCTGGTCTGCAGTGATGCAATTTTGGGACAGAGTAGCAGAAAAAATATAAATGATACTTGAGTGTTTCATTCCAGACACTCTGTCTCCCTAATGATACATCAGAGTATTTTCATCTAACCTCTCCTGCTAAATCATTGGTAGTATTGGCTAGATATTGATGATAAATGTATCATATTGATAGCTAAATATTGGTAGCTAAATGTATCATAATGCATCATTGTAACATCTCCAATACTTGCTGATAAATGGCTTCAATTTCTTGCTACAACAGCAATTTATGAAAGAATATCATATAAACTTCAAGATAAACTCCCACAATTTGAAGAGATTGCCTCTTTTTACACTTTATAAATAGAAGGAAAGATTGTACATCTCCTCCAATATCTGTGTTGAAATGGTCTATTCTTATTCCCAAAGGGAGCAGTATAGTGCTCAAATGGGGAGCTTCTTTCTGGTCTAAACTGTTGTAAATCTGGAATAGCTGAGGCAATTTACTCCAAAGAAGGATCTGTCCCCAGGAGCCTGCCTATTGTTAGCTCTCCAGCTCTCAAGCTTTACTGAATTGATTTCCTTTTTCTCTCTTTTTGCAAGGAGCCCTCACCCAAAGAGAACTAGCTGCTTGGGGATTGCCAAAATGGAACTGATGAAGAATGCCACAGTTTTCAAAGAAGTTATTTTAGTAAAATGCAGCAGGTGTTTCCCCTCTTTCCTCAGGGGAAAACTCTTTCCAGAGGAGCACAATGTTAGCAATAAATATTAGACATAAGAAGCCTTAGGACATTTGTTATGTGGTAGGAAGCATCTATGAGTCAGATAAGACACTGACCTGATTCCACTTTTGCTCAGGCTTGCACTTATTAACATCTCATGCGAGGCAGGAGGGGGGGGGCAGAAAATTCTACATCAGATGCTACCAAATTATTTTCAAAACATTTCAATTGCCATGTTCCATGAAACAAAAGTAGAAAGCACAAAAAAGGTGACAGTAAGGCACGTGGTTTATATAATTGCTCACATTTTCACCTCTGAGTAGTTGCTTTACTTCCAAGTTGTACTTGTAAAATCTTTATGTATCACCATCATTTATTTCTGGTATGGAATAAATGTACACATGTATTTCATCTAATCAGGTCAGTATACAAGCAGGAACAAACTGACAAAGTGTTCTTCATGATCTTTTAATGTACCTCTTCTCTTTTCTATATTCCCTTCAGTCGTCATCTCCTCTCGTCTTCTGTCAAACTGTTGCAAGCATGAAAATAATAAATAATACATACTTCATAATCCAGCAACTTTACACAAGTGCTTTTAACACATAAGCTCTTCAGTGAGACATGAGAGAGAAAATTTGAGTTGTTGGTCTCTTATTTTAAAATGGATGAGAAGACATTATGTTCCATTTGTGCCACATCTCACAGAGGGTGCCTGGGAGTTGTCAGAGGGAAGATCTTCTCTCAGTAGATACAGTGCTGGCACATCAACAGTAACACTAGTTCTGGAAGCAGAGACCCCCGGGCACCTCAGGGAAACTCCCAGGAGGTGAAGGTCCATCAGATTTCCTCACCTCACATCCCAGGACTGCTACAGTGATGAGTACTAACCCCCACCCAAGCACAGCAACTGGTCCCAGGTATGGAAACTTGCTTGATAGAAACCTTGGGAAAGGTATCCCACACATGAACAGCTATGCCTAGAAGAGCACCTTGTTTTCATCACGCTGGCAGCTGTTGAGCAGAGAAGAGGACTTGCAGGTTAAGACTTACTCTGCCTGTGTTTGTGTGCATGAAAGAGTTGAGTACTCCCTTTCTTCCTTCAGATGTTTCAAACTCTCACAAATTTGGCCAGACTTCCCTGATCTCTGCTGCCTCTACTTTTAGGCTGATGCAACACCAAATTAAAACAAGAATAGCAGAAGTTTTCAAAGTTCTAGCAGCTGTTTTCTGGCTATGGATACCCTGGCCAGTGAGGACAGCTTTAAGGTCCCTCTTGCTCTTCTGTTAGTACAGAGAAAACCAAAAGGGCCTTTTGAGGCCTTTTGTCACCTCCACACTCCCTTGTGCAGAAGGAATAGGGACTGCTGGAGGACAAATGGGGATAAACAAGGACTTCATAATTAAATAAAGCAAATTAACAAATGTTGGAGTCAGTCACTGGTTCTGATGAAATGGTTTAGGGTAAGTAAACACGCAAGCATTTATACATGAAACCAAATCTGGCATGGAGGAGATCAAGCCCTGTCATATTCAGCTAGAAGTTTCTATAGAAAAACTGATTATTTTTCTCAATTCTCAGACAAGGCAGTTCCTCTAAGTGCACCTGTTTAGTTTTGTTTGCGGGTTTTTTCCTTTCTTTCCAGCAGCTCCCAACCACTCACCAATAAATGACTAAGGAACGTCATTACTGTAAAACATGTTGAATACCCCAAAGCTGTATTTACTGGAAGGATGTCACATTATTGTTTCCATACCATTAAATATTAGTTTAGGCCTTATATAAACCTTAGAGATAAAAAAGGTTTTTCTTCAAGCCTCAAAGAAATGCAGTGGGAGGCAATTTTCCAAGTGGTGTAGAAAAGTTATGCACACAGGTCTTGTTATTCATGCACTCACTGAGAATATTTAGCTCCCTGCCCTTCCCTGCTCTTCTCACTTTTCTCAGCAAGATGCAATAGGATTTGGAAAACCAAGAGATAAAATGTTTTGGCCTGAGTGCCAGTGAAAAGAAGCTAATGTGGTTTTTTGTCTCCTATTTTACAATATGATTTGATCTACATTCCCTGCAATTTTAAGAAAAGCTTTTGTGGAGCACAGTGATAATACATACAAGCTTCATCATGTATATGCTCTCTTCTCTTCATAGTGTGAGATTCAGGCTGTGTTCTTCCTTTTCCTTAAGCAGACCTGTTTTTCCTCTATTAGCCAGATTTACACAGAGGACCAATGTGTCAAAGGTTCTGAAAATCAAAGACTTAAGCTCAAGTATTCAGAGGCCTGAGCTATCACTTGTAATGTGTAACACAGAAATTAAAAAGCTCAGAATATTATGGATTGTTACCAGCACATGTTACCTGTGATAAGCTGGAACAGAGTTAAGGGTAATCATAAACTCAGATAACAGGTCACTGTTAAATTATCATTTTATTTGTGTTATGTTTGCATTCATTAAGGCATAGAAATCTTCATAGGTCTGGGTCAATAATCAGGAGGAAAAGGTGCAACATTTCTTGTTTTTCTGGAAAAAACAGATTTAAGATTATGACTATATTTCACAAGGCTATATCTTACAGATTCTGGTTAGTCTTTATCTGGTCATAATTTTCTAATTATTATCAGGATTTAAAACAATGATAAGGAAACCTTGAATTAAACAGCTGATTTTAGATTTTCTTTGCATTTGTATTTGAGAATCAAGTTTGTTCTCTCTGACTGGCACAATAATTAGCACTAGTTGATTTGCAACTATATTTGCAAGGTATATTTGATATATTTCAATGGGGTTTTTTATCATATAAATATACACAATGAGAGCATGACAATCATTCTAATTTTTTCAGACTTTTACATTTCACATATATATTATCTCAGAAAAATGACGAAACACTTCTCTTTCCTAAATGATCATTTTATTTGGTGTTCATATCAAAATGCATTGGGGTAGAAATTAAAAATCAATTTAAATACATAAAACTGGTTTAATTAATTGTTTTTAACTGTCTTAAACATACAGCATCCCTTTATTTCCCTATAAGAAGGAAGTTTATTTAAAACTAGCCAGATTACTAAATGAAAGAAGGGGATACATTTAGTCAACTGAGGGATTACTTCTTGTCTCCAGAAGCTAATACTTAGATGTCTAACATGCAGATAAATGGCTAGTGAAATTATCGGAAGTGCCTATAGGGGCTACTGCCTCATTTACCCTGAAGTCAATAGGAGTTAGACATTTAATCTGTAGGAGGGATTTTGAAACTCCCATTGGTCATCTGTCTCCATCTCTAGGCACCAAAATATCTTTGGAAATCTGACCTCTCACGATTAGGGTTTTGTCCGTATTGTCCACTTTTCTTGTTCATAGATCAGGACACAAAACAGTGCCACATTTTCAGCTTTCAAGCCATTTCTGAATTTACCATGAGCAATGATGATTAAATGACAAAAGCGCTGTACCTGCCAGTTCAGCTAAAAGAAAGAAAACAGGCACTTCTGAACACTATCTGAAAAGCAAGCATAAATCAATATCAGCATCATGGTAAAGGAAGAAAAAGAAGTACATGAAAAAGTAGTACATTGCTGGATTTGAAGACATAATAATTATTTTAATAAAGTCTGTGCTGACCTTAAAAATTTAATGTTTTCCTTGTAATTGCCAAGTAGTTCTCCTTGAGTGGGAGAATCTTTCTAGTATACTAGAATAATGCTGAGAAAATCTAACCTTTATTAGAGGTTGAAGTGTTTTACATCTGAATTCAATTTTACTGTTAATGAAATTAATTTTACATATATTTTAAAATTAAATAGAAATATCTATTTTAATTCCAACTTTTCAGTACCTTTAGAAATTCACAAAAGCACACCAGATACCTGGGCTGCTGGTAGAGTCATTGGGGCATTACATGTCTCCAAATACAAACTGAGCAGGGCACTTAAGAAAGTACTGGTGAGAAAACCATATCAAATTCAGCCCTTCAGTGTCTTTGCTGATGTGCTTTCAGGTGCTTCCTCATACTCAGGATGCCCTGTCTGAACTCTCTAATGGATTTAGACAGCTACATCTTTTCTCTTAAAAGCCTAAATGCATTGGTGCTGCTGCTTTAACCAGTAGGTCAATGGTATGAGCTTTCACCTTCCTTGAATTCCCTTTTCTGCCAAGGAAAGTCTCCTAAGAGAGCATCCATACAACCAGGCAAGCAGGAACTTTCCAAGGTGGGAGCACCCCCCCAACCACCTACTGAGATTTTACTATTTTGCCTATGCATCTTTTCTCACAGGAGATGACCTAATCTCTTGGCTGCACTGTTATTCTTTCTGTCCTGGCTTCAATCATGAGGAATTATTGCAGCAAACATGAAGCATCATGTACTGGCTAAAAGAAGTTTTTTCCATACTTAATATTTTCTGTGCTCTCACTGTGGATGTTTTCCTGGCAGCAAAAACTGTGCATTGACCCATGTCCTTCTAAATCCTGGACAATTTGGGTTAAGCTGTGGAGTTAAACCAACAGCAAATAATCACTCCAAAGATAAGGAAGGGACAGAAAACCTTGCTGGAATTTCTAAAGTAGTCTTAGGAGCAGCATGCTATGTATGGCCACTGCTGAGGTCTTTCTGTGCGTGCTTAGGGGAATTTTCCCCTAAGTCAATGTTGGAAATACAGTGCCTACAAACTTGGAACATATCCAGGATTAAAAGAGAGATGAGTTGGGGCAATGCCACTTTTTCAGTTTAGGCATTCAGTCTAGATTAATCTCATCTAGCTTTAGTCATTTGTAGGTGATGAATCATCCAAACAGTTTTAGATATCCAACTTACACTGCATGAACCAAATGTTGTGACTCAACTTCATTTAAGATGAAATTCACTACTAAAGTATAACTCTGGTGTAGATGATATTTCAGGGGCCTGGTTTCCTCATATTCGCTCATCTTTTCTGCTGGATTAGAAATTATTGTTCCAGTACGTATTTTGAAAGTTTTATATATATTAAAAGTAATGAATTACATTTCTGAAAATAGAAAGGTTTTCATCAATCACTGAAGACTAGAAACATGAAAATCCCATTAAACTGGTTTGATCAAGCTAATTTTACTAAAATATATTTACAGTGAGAAGTCCTGATGTATTTATTTATAGCCTTTTGTACCTAAGATGCCTTGTGTGTAAGAAATAAAGAAAAATCTCTATGTCACCTCCCTTCCCATAGAAAAACCACCTTAACAGTCAAGAAGAGAGGCTTCAGCACTAAGTTTGTTCTCAATAGATGGACTTCAGATCCTGTAGCTGAGTCTTGTTCCTAAGTTTATGTGTACGCATTTTGACAAGCAGGCTTTAGGGATGGAGGGAACTGCTTAGAATACCAGAGTGGATGGACCACTTGGTGGATAAGGAATTGGCTGGCTAGTCCAGCCAGCCATTGACTACAACATATTGTTGTAGTCAATGGCTTGCTGTCAAAGTGGACTTTGGCAACAAGTGATGTTCCTCTGGGGTCAGCATCTGGGCTGCCACTGTTTAACATCTTTGTCAGCAACATGAAAAGTAGGAATGAGTGTGCTCCCAGCACATCAGCAAACAACACCAAGTGTTAAAGGAGAAGCCACAGCCCAAGAATTCTCTCACCATTCAAGGAATGTCACACACACCATCCAGGCTTTCCTTGCTAGGGCTGGAGTCTATTCTCAGTGGGGCTGATGGGCTCCCTTCCACATGCTTGCACACACGTTCATTCTCAGATGTACTTCCTCCTTCAGGCTCTGTCCTGGGTTTTCTGCAGCAGAATCTAAGGTATCAGATTCATAAAAATAAATATTTTAATAGAGTGATACAGCAACAGATCAGCTTAAGCTGAACCAGAAGCAAAAAACCTCTGGGCAATTAGACCCTCATGATTTATGCACCTGCCCTCACGCACTCTTCGTGTGATTTCAAGTCCAATGGTGACTTTTGGGCTAGGATCTTCTAACACCTTATTGGATTCTTTCTCTGTCTCTCCATAGCCAGGCTTTTATCATGTCAAACTCTAGATTCTGCTGCTGCCTGCAGCCTCCCTGTCTCCTGGTTTGTGTTTCTTGTGTACTAATCAGTCAGGACATCATAATGAAAAAAGGCCTAGACTTAGGGATAAAAACCACTTTGCAACAACTAAACATCAGTGTGCTATTAATATTCTTCCCAAAGTAAAGGTAAAACACAACACTGTACCAGCTACCAAGCAAACCAACTCTGTTCCAACCTATCTGGGTGGAAGTTAACAGCTTACAGCTCAGGGCTCAAGTAAATTCAGCTGCTCATGCTGAACAAGCAAAGCCAAGCAAACAGCAGATTAAATCACACAGTATTGTAATTTTGAGTGACCCATTCTGTTTAAAACTCCCTTATTTAAGCTTAACAAAAACCACTTCTCAAATACCAAGCTGTATGGTACACCTGATGCTGGAGGGAGGGGATGCCATCCAGAGAAACCCTGCTCAAGACTCCACCTGCAGTGCTGCATTCTGCTCTGAGGCCCCCAGAAGAAGAAAGACATGGACATCCTGGAATAAGTCTGGAGGAGGGAGACCAAGATATCAGAGGAATGGAGCACCTCTCCTATGAGGACAGCCTGAGAGAACTGGGGGTGTTCAGCCTGGAGAAGAAAAGGCTCCATGGAAAACTTATAGCACTTTCCAGTACCTACAACAGGCCTACAAGAGAGCTGGACAAGAACTTTCAAGAAAGGCATATAGTGCCAGGACAAGGAGGAACGGCTTCAAACTGAAAGAAGATAGCTTTAGACCACATGTAAGAACAAAATTCTTTGCTGTAAGTGTGGTGAGGCACAGGAACAGGCTGCCCAGATAAGCTGTAGATGCCCCATCCCTGAAAGTCTTCAAGGCTGGGTTGGATGGACCTCTGGGCAACCTGGTCTATTGAAAGGTGCCTGTGGTAAGGAAGGTTGGAATTAGATGGTCCTTCCAATGTAAACCATTCTATGATTTTACAATATAAACCCTTGTAGAGATTTTACATGCTAATTTTTATGCGGTGACTTAACTTGCAGTTAAGCTGTGCAGATAATCACTCTGACAAAGGCCAGTATCCACACAGGACACAGGAGTCCTGCAAAAATCAACTTTATCAGAAAAGGGAGAGAGTCCACAGGGCCACACCTCTGGGGTCTCTCTCCAGTTTTTGGAGGATGGATCCTCTTTTTCATCCTAAACTCCTGACTATGTGTTGACTTTTTCCTTTCCCCATTGTCTGAGGTACTAGGAGGGTACTACAGACTCCCCAAACATCCTACCACATATTCCCCTTTCAAAATGTATTCTCCCTAGATCATGCTTTGTAAAATCATAAAATTCAGTTTTAAACCCACCCTGGACAGAGAAGTTCATACTCTTGAGTCAATTAAGCCTTCTAATTTCCCCTAAAGTCCAAAAGTTCAGATTGTGCTCAGCTCTGCAACAAAGTTGTGCAGCTTGATGTTCATAAAGACCACTGCACCCATTCTTTCAGAACCTAATTGCTCCTTTCAGGTCTTTAGTTACATACTTTCTTCATAAAGCCCCCAACATCCATTCTTCCAGACCCTGATTGGTTCTTTCAGATTACCCAACTATTTGCAAAGACATACACACCCATCCCTCCTGTTGAAGCCAAAGGTTTTTTTACAAAAAACAGCCAATCTTAAACACTTCCATCTCTCAATGGTAGTTTTACCAGCATTTAAAATATGTTGCCCAGTATTTAAAATTGCCTCTTTAATTAAATCCTAATTTTGTCTCGTTTGAGCTTGCCGTTGTATTCTACTGTTTATTCTTTCTGCTGTGTTGTGAATCTTCTGCTATCAGAAATTCCTACTGACTCCCTTCTTTTCATCACTAGCTTCTGTGGCTTGCTGCACAGGGTGTATTTTTCAGGCACTGTATTACTCCCATGGATTTGTTCTGAGCCTTACAAGCTCTTCTTCCCTTTTAAAAGTGTAAAACTTGGTACGTGAACTTCAGCCAGAGTCTCACCCTTTCATCATCTCTAGATATTTAAGACTCCAACATAATACCAAAATGACCAAAAGTATATACCAAAATATACCAAAAGTATATTTAATGGGTGCTACCTGCTCCCTGTCAGGCACAATATTACAGCCAGGCTCATATTTAGTTGGTTAGCCATCAAAACCCCACAGTCCTTCTCTGGGGCTACGGGTCCCTTAGTCACAGTTTTTCACTCTGTACATCTAACTTATATTCTGTACTTCTACATGTGTGACCCTGACTTTTCCAGCATTGAAATTGTTTATTTTTAATAAGTTTATTTCACCCAGCAATCCAATTTCCTGTACAGAACTAATCTGTTCTTATTATTTACAGTGTCAACAGCATTTGTACCACCAGCAGGTTTTATTAGCAATTATTTTAACACTTCCTTTCCAATGATTAATAGATCTGTTGAATAACTTGGGCCAGATGAACAGATTACTACAGCAACTCACCATAAACCTCTATATTTTGAAAGTAAAGCAACAACAACTCATCAACTTACAAACTACTTAAAATGTTCTAAAGTGATATTATAGAGTGCTAAAATTTATTAACAATGTATGGGAATTTTTTTGCCAGCTGCTTTGCAGCATCAAACTATACCATGACAGCATGTTTATCTCTGTCAATAAAGATTGGTGTCTTATTAAAAGCATACATTTTTTATCTCTCTTAGGCTTTCTAATACTGCATCATCTTGATGTTACACTTTACAGGTACTATTTGCTATTTTACTGACCTGTGAGAAGCATTCAGAATGTTACCTGCAGCACCATACAGGATACTATCATTATCTGCCTATTTGGTGGCAGTCGCTTTGCTGCCCTCCACCTCTGTGTGCTACCTACACATTCCTGTCTGATAAGCACGGGCAAAGATTGTTTCTTCATTGGAGACCATCATCCTCAGTGATAAAAACTGCAGTTTCCAATATATCCAAAAACCAGAGGAATTTTCTTGACCAGTACTTAAATTTTGCATTGAACCATGTGATCAGTCAAATCCACACCACAGAGATGTCAGCTGGTGTCATGGTTTTGTTTTGTATTGTACCACAAAAGGGATTAAATTAAAATTTACATTAATAGTTTAGGAATACAGAAAGTATTGAAGACAGGTTTCAAGAAATGTATATGAAAAATCGTAAAAAATCCTGACTTTAATGATTCAGAGGGAGATAAATAAACAAATTATGAGTATACATAAATACATAAAGTTTAATTATTTTTCTTTCCTTCTGAAGAGGTTAATCACATGCAGCTTTATTTTGTGAGCTCTTTAAACTTCAGATAGGAGTTTGATCTTTTACTGGAGATTTTATTATACCCAATTATTATCAAATCAATAGTTCATTTTTTAATTCCAATAGTTCACTTTAATTCAAATAAGAATCATTCATACAGATATGTCTATTTTAAAATAAACTATCAATTAAAATAGAAAACCTGCCTCTAAGGTAGGACAAAAAAAGAGAAGGTTAGTGACAGGTTCATAATCAAAGCTCCTGTCTTTACTGAGAAATAAACACTTGTGAGCATTTTCAGTGTGTTTTATAGTCTTAACGGCTGTCAGGTCTCCCTTGATTGACCCTGAATAAAATCTAACTAGGGGTGTCAAAAAAATATGTCCATCAACTTTGCTCATGCATTACAACATAAAAATTGACTGGAGTCATTGACTACAGGTAGCAGTGAGCAAAACTACACAAGATAAATACTCTGGTTTGTGGATACTCATTCAATCCACTTTCATCTACCACCTTGATTTTTGGATTGGGCACTCATGGATAAAAAGTAGGTGATCTGAAAAAATCGTGTGTGTCTTTTAAAAGACAGTATCATGTTATGTTACTCCCTTCACAGAAATTTATGTTACATGGTGTTAAACCATAGGCTAAGCTTAATGTAACACGATGCATTAAAAACTGCACATCATGATTGCAATGTGTGTCAGAACAATGAATTGCTATATCACATATCTCTTCATTTGTACGTAGGGGACCCATGGAAATAATTCGCAAAAGGATATATTCTCCTTTTGATGCACACACATAAATCCCTTTTCCTCTCACTACTTCCAGTTCTTCACCTAATGGTTGGTCTGAGCTAAGAAAAACTGCTTTTTAAAAAGCCTCAAGTTAGCTAGACAAGGTTTGAGTTGTAGCTAAACATTTACTGTGGGCACAGTTTAACCCTGAAAACTGTAGGAGAGGGCTGTTTTGTAACCTACGCTCTCTAGTAGTGTCATATTTGAGGAATCACCATTGCTGCCTTCTCTGCCTAGGGTAAATTGTACTGTCACTATAACTTTGCTGAAAATGAGTAGGTTTCCATCTGATTTTATACCACCACTTCCCAGTGGGCTACTTCCTCTTTACAGAAGCATAGTTGAAACCAGAATCCATCCCAGTGGTGTTTGGAGACAGTACAAAGGCAGAAATGAGAAAGGACTTCACCCCTGACCCTTTTCAGCTTCTGCCTGGTATCTCTTTTCTCCTTTACTTAGCTTCCCTATGTAACTGAGCCTCTCCTGTAACAAAACACAGCTCCCACTTGAATCACCATATTTAAGTAGATATCTTCCAAACAGTGAAACAGCAATCCATTTTATCCTTGTCCAATTCCATACCTGTGCTACTTGCTTCTTATCTGTGGTGTTGAGCAACTCTTCAAGTGTTTTGGGGGGGTATTTGTGGAAGACAATTTTGACCAGGAATAATCACCTGACATGAAAGTGGGATCAAGAGGTTTGCACTAAAGGAATAATGATATTATTTCATATGCTGACAGCCAGGGAAATTAATTCTTGTGCACTTAGATGGTGTCTAGCTGTGTGCTGGCAGCTGTACAGAGGCTAATTTTATCTACTTAACATATATTAAAAATTAAGTAAACACAAATAACTTTTATTGAAAATCTGATCTCATTTTGTACTATCCTTTGGGAAGGATGAATGAAATTTCATTTTCCTACAAAAAAAGATAAAATTTGAAGGCTAAATAATTTCCACATTTTGTTTGATCATAAATGAAAATTAAATTATAGTGAGACTGCACACATGGTTTTGATGGGTAAACAAAATAGTATAAAAGCTCATTGAGCATTTACTTATTAAAGTAATGGTCTCAGTCCTCAGCTGAAGCACACATGCATTTGGTCATGGGTTTTTCAAGCTGTCAAAACCAACTGTCAATGGATAGACAAGGTGATGAAAACTGCCACTGGGGCTTGGTGGACTAAACCGTAGTGGCTGCACTTCCCTCTGCAAGGTTTGCTCTGACCTCAGCAGCATAGGTGGCATAATGTCTTAAATTTGAACTATACCAGGTGACAAATATATTGGCTCTAAAGTTGAAGTGAAATATTGTATAACACAAAATAGCTTCACTGCGGAGAGTCCCTTATCAGAGCCAAGCAAATGAATTTAAAAGGGAGGAAGGGATATGATCAGAATGCATGACTAATAAGACTCAGTATCTGCACACCTTACAAGTTATTTCTTATGGATAGCATTGAGAGACATATTGAGAGACCTATTAATTGGGAACTGTTACTACAGAAAGGGACTTGTGGCATACTGCAATGCTTTTGAGTGTCTGTGCCCTCTTCTTGCAATGAAGCAAGAAGAGGGCACAGACAAGTCTGGTCTTAACTTCTTAAGCCAGTCTTTCACAGAGAAGTTAAGAGTTGTAGACAGTGTTTTACACCCTGGTGTGCTTGCTTACAAGTGTATTAGGTGCACCGTGCACACTCCAGATTAAACATATACTACATAATTGTTTATGTGTGCAGACATTTGAGCTCCTCAGGCTGACTAGCTGCTTCTCTGAAATAGGAATGAGCAATAATTACTATATGTGCTCTTATTCACAAGAAATAAACAAAATCTAGATGGATTTTTTTTTAAACAGAAAGCATAGTGAATTGGCAGTAACAATCATTCCCACTAAAGTAAATTTGTACAAAACATGTAAGAAATTGTCTTGAAAATATTGCATTTGTGGAGCCAAATGAAAGCTGGAATGACCAGGTGACACTGGTCAGAGGGAGACATATTCACAGCAAGTGCAGCTCTACATGTGAGCTGCTGGGAAGGTGCAATACAGGGGAGTAGGTAAAAGTATGTTTAAGGGTTCCACACACGGAATTACTTGCTCTGTATGTCAGCATAGCTACATCATCAGCAAATTATGTTTAGGCACCTGCCTCTATGCAACAGTGCTCTCATAATGACCAGGGCTAATAGATCTTATGAAAAACCTTCAACCAGATACAACACAAGTAGAATGCTGCCAAAAATCATTGAAGAATTGATAGTTTCTCTACCATCCAAAACGTAAATCAAGATTCACAGTTTTCATAAAGGATTGTATTCAACTCCAGTGTAACATCATTAATTCACATGGAAATGTATCTATAACTGACTAGACTAAAAATTGTTTCAAAGGAGTTCTGGAAAACTAACTCCCCATACACATCTTTACTTAAAAATGAGCGTCTGTCCTGGAAAACATTATACATACTTCCCTGGATATCCAGATATCCATACCCTTAGAAATAAAATTACTGAGGTTTTAAATGGTAATTAGTAATTTTCAGTTATTAATACAAACATGTATTAATAACAAGGTACATCGTGCTTTCGGTCACATTTTACAGTATACTCCATGATCCACCAGTAACACCTTTTTCACATTATCATGAAATATACTTAAATATGAACACAGATTTGTTATATTTTCATCTGTTTAGTTAAGTGAATTACCTGTAAGAAAACAATTGCATTGTACTTCTAAAATTCAGTAGCTGAGCCTAAGCACTGACAGTAATCCAAGTTAATGGTTCAGGGCTAGAAATAAAACCTTTTCAGCACTTGGAAACACAAATTATTTTCTTAATATTGCTGCTTCCAGGCAATTTTTTGGTTTCATATTGTTATCTTCTGGTAGCCTTCTCACTTATTCAATAACTTTGCCAAATATAGAAATGACATCTAAGAATATTCTTGAAAAAAAATTCATGTGTAGGTATATGGTGGTAATGCAGCTTCACTTGAAGACTTCTGTATTTTCAAGGAGTATGTAGCATAACTGGGTTTCCTTGGAATTTTTAGAGAACAGCTTCAGCCCAAGCATGACTTAATACAGCTTTCTAAAGACAGAGTAGTAAGATTTGAGTTTCTGGCAAAGTAAGGTGCTGCATTTTCCTTTGTCTCTGCCAGAATGCTGACCTCCTTCCTCCACCTCTTGCATGGCTGATGGCAGATTTGTGTATCAAATACATAATACATCTTTGAACTTGTCTCCAGGTCATAGTTGTTCATGGCATTAAGCTAGTGCTGATTTTGAGACCTGCATCTCCCTTCAGCAGTAACTGGCCAAGCGAAGGCTGTGTATTCCAGGTCTCCTGGGAAGGCTTGCTGGGCTCTGTAAGAGAACTCATTTTCATCCTCCTCTGCAGATAACACACAGCTCTGTGTACTTGAGCAGTCTCGGCCTTGCTTATACCACGTCTGAATGGGGCCTGGTGGTGCCAATCACTTGGCCACAGCTGCTGGCTAATGACCTGCATCTGTCATGTCGCCAGAAGCAACATGACTTCCTTCCTTGCAGCCAGCTTTTCCCAAGAGATATTGGTCACTGGCAGTACCAAAGGTCAGGGCAAGCCACTAACACAGGACAAAAGGATGTGGGGGAAAAAAAAACCTCTGCAGACCTTCCTGAACTGCACTTCACTTAAAATGCATTTGCCTTTATTTGTTCATTGAAGCTATTATTTTTTTTTCTTTTTGATTGAAATACTCATTCAGGGAAAGTTCTTTCAAACACAGACACTAGGTGTTGTTTTTTTCCAGGAATTTATACCCTTAAGTGATTAGCCTCTACTAAGGATAACCATTAAAAAAAAAAGCCCTTGAACCAGCAGTTGATTTCAGCTACAGGACTGAGCTGCCAGTGCTAATCTTCCTCTTCATTGTTTTTACCAACCACCGGGCACTAAGGGGACAGACAGGTTCTTCTAGAAATTCTTCGCAGAACTATGACAACACTAAGTTGTACTGTTTAACACTTAGCTTAACCATTAAACAACAGATTAACAATTAAAGCTTTATTTTCCTTAGCAGGATTTCATTATTAGTAGGGCTCAGAATTTACTACAAGAACAACACAGGATTTCTATTAACAGAACTACACGCAGAAAGGATCAGGCTGGAAGGGACCACAGTCATCATCGGGTCCAGCCTCCCTGCTCAAGAGGGTCATCCTTGACCACACAGCACAGGATTGTGTCCAGGCATCTCTTGAGTATCCCCAGTGAGGGAGACCACACACCCGCTCTGGGCAATCTGTTCCAGTGCATGGTCACCTGCACAGTTAGGAAGTTCTTCCTCATGTCCAGGTGGAACTTCCTGGGCATCCGTGTCTCCCCACTGCCTCTTGTTCTACTGCTTGGCACCACTGAGAAAAGCCTGGATCCATACTCTTGACTCCCTCCTTTTAGATACTTACAGACATTTATGGGGTCTCCTCTCAGCTGTCTCTTGTCAAATCACTGTAGTGCAATCTCCAAGTAGTAAAATACACAATTTATAATACAATTTCATTTATGATTTCTGTTCACATGGACCCTCTGCAGATGGGGTTGGATCATAGCATATTGTTTACAGTATCAATATAACAATCACAATCTAGACTGAAAAATCATATAAAAGAACATGAGTCACTCCCTCCATCCTCAGAGGAAGCAGATGAAGGCAGAGGCATCCCTGGCCATTGGGATGTCCCAAGTCTCACTGTCCAGCTCTGGTCCCAGCTCCTCCTCAGGACCTGTCAAAGGTGGGAGTTAGAGAGATGGCTCTGGGGCTGTGGGCAGGCAGTGCTGGGGGGGCTGTGGGCAGTGCTGGGGGGGCTGTGGGCAGTGCTGGGGGGCTGTGGGCAGGCAGTGCTGGGGGGGTGTGGGCAGTGCTTGGGGGCTGTGGGCAGTGCTGGGAGTCTACAGGCCGGCAGTGCTGGGGGGCTGTGGGCAGGCAGTGTTCTGGGGCTGTGGCAGTGCTGTGGGGTCTGCAGGCAGGCAGTGCTGTGGGGCTGTGGGCAGAAGCTGCTCTGGGAGCTGCAGCTTCCCAGCGCTGCTACAGGGTCATCCACAGCACTGAGCCGGCCAGGTATTGGGATATGCAGGAGGGCAAGGAGAGGAGTTCGGCCTGGTGCGGAGGAATCTTGAGGCCAGTGGAACTGGAAAAAGAAATCTGTTTGGTTTGTTTCCTCGGCGCACCGTACTTTCAGGGCCTGATAATGGGGGGAAAGCGCAGAACACAGCACCAGAGAATGTCTGCTTGTCTTGCGAAATGGCGTTAATCATGCGGACCCCGTTATTAGTGGTCGGGAGCGGGTGGTGCTGGTCACTCTCCAGCCCACCATCATCACGGTACCGATCGGAACCGCTCCTACATCGGTATCAAGGCTGCGCTCCCACGCTTCTCGCCGTCCGCGAACAACCCCGGGCGACGCCGGGCGACTCCGCCTGGGCGGCACCGCCCCTCTGCCCGGCCCTCTCCACTGCGCCGGGGCAGGGGGGGAAGGCGCGGGGTTCCCGCCCGCTCCGGTGGTGCCGCCCGGGCTGGCGGCTCGGCGCATGCGCGGCGCGGGGCTGCGCAGTCACGGCGCCCGCCGCCA
The DNA here is from genome assembly GCF_027477595.1 of Haemorhous mexicanus. Taxonomy (NCBI): domain Eukaryota; kingdom Metazoa; phylum Chordata; class Aves; order Passeriformes; family Fringillidae; genus Haemorhous; species Haemorhous mexicanus. Next base: position 65,530,479 of record NC_082381.1, on the reverse strand, counting down.
TGGCCGACCCGCGCCTCCGGCAGATCAAGATTAAGACTGGCGTCGTGAGGCGGTGAGTGGCGGCTGGGGCACGGCCCTGCACGGTCGGACCGAGGGGCTGCAGCGGGGCTCCGTGCGGGACCGGCCGTGCCGGGCGCGGAGCCGGCTGTGCCGCGCGCGAGCCCGCGGTGCTATGTGGAGCTGGCGGGCTGTGCCGGAGAGCGGCCCTGGTACGGGCTTCCATGAACCTCGCGTACGGCCGTCGGGAACAGGCCGCGCTTTTCTGGGGCACGGTTGAATGCGGGTTTCGTTCCCTTTCCTTAGTGTCTTTGGGAGTCAAGGGCAGTCACCTAGTCCCCTCGGTGTGCAAGACAGTCTCGCCTCATACCTTGCCAAGGTATGAAGCCTCAGATGTTTGGTTTTGATTTTTTGGGGGTTTTTTTTTGTTGTTGTTGTGGGCTTTTTTTGGTGCTTTTTTTTGTTTTTTTTTTTGTTTTTTTTTTTTTTTTTTGGTTTGGGGTTTTTTTTGGGTTTTTTTTTTTTTTTTTTAACCAAAGGTGTTGTTGAATATTTCTGGTTCAGAAGTTGCAGAACCAGTGGCATCACAGAAGCAATTATGTTGGAATAGGCCACTGAGATCATCGAGTCCAGCCTATAGCCAAACATCACCACCTTGTTAACTAGACCATAGCATCCTGTTCTTTCCTAAAACACCTCGAAGAGTGGGGACTCCACCACCTCCATGGGCACTCCTGGTAGATTCGTCACCAGCGCCTTGATCTTCCCTGGTTTCAACGGAGTCGTAGTTTTTAAGAAAAGTGTATCTGGGGTTCGCTGTTGCTGTAGCTTTAAACACTGTTTGGTCACGCTGGGGTTTTTTAAGTCTACAAAGACTGCTGTCTCAGGCAGAGACAAGAATTAGTGTGTGTGCTGGGTGAGGATGTTAAATAGTGCAGTTTCATATAATCAGCTTATGTTATGACTTTGCAAATTCCTGTCAGTAAGATATGCTCATTTTCTTATACTTGATTCACTTTGAAAGGTCAGACTTGAAGACTAGAAAAGTTGTCACTGTCGATGTTAGATAAGGTACTTCAGAATTTCTCTGAATGTAGGAGCAAACCACACAACTATGCATTTCAGAGCTAATACAAAGAAGGGATGAAAACGTTTGGGTAAACAAAACAAATGCAATCAGCAAGGTCCAGATTTGCTTTTGGAGACTGTCCATGTGAATAAGCAAGTAAACTTGACTTGAGTGTTTTGTGCAGTAGCAACAGGCATATCTACTGTTACTCTGTAGCAGCTGGCATTCTCTAAGTGAAGGTCGTTTAAAAAAAAAAAAACGGAGAAGAGGAATGTTATCTTAACTCTCTGTGGGGTCATGATACAGCAACAGCTCCCGGTTCTGTGACAGCTGCACACAGATACAAGAAGAGGTATGGCTCTGTCCCACTCCACCCTTCCTTCTCTAACCGGAAGCCTAGTTATGCATTCTGCTACAGGGGGCATACCTGTGACTTGTGTCAACTTGGGAGCATTAACACTGTCCTCTTATTTTGAACTAAAACAACTCCATAGGCATTTTTTTCCTGGTGCATGAGAAGACTTACATAGAGGCTTTATAAGCATTTTTTAAAGTGACTGATTTAGCACTTCAGTTAATTTTCATTACGTTTTTTTCTGTTTTCTGTTTAGAAAAGCACATGGAATCTAGCATGTAGTATTGATTTCTAACCATGTTCAGTGCTCAGGCTTTAAGAATATATCAGAAAAGGTAGGGGTTGGGAACTGTTAGGATATAGACATTTCCTTTGACTTGTGCTAATCATCTGTTGTAGCTTTTTTTTTTTTTTTTTTATTAGTTACCTAGCTCATCACTTTTTTTCCATGCTAAGAATGAAGCTGCTGCTCTGCTTTGGTATTTTTCTTAAACTGCAAGTCATAAATTCTTTGTGTACTCCTCTCAAGGGATTGTATTTTGGGTTGTAGGTATTTTACTTGCTTGCACAATTTTTACATTGCTATGTATCAGTAAAAGAAATTTAAACTAGAAATAGGGAGATCTTTTGCTTTTTTAGGCAAATCTGATAGCCAGGCTCTTGGTAATTTTATACTTTCAATAGTTTGTAATTCAAAAGAAGTGTGAGCATGAGTAGTAATGTTTTCTTTATTTGTGGCTTATGTCCTAGCAAGCAATACTTCTAAATAGTTTTGCTCTCAGTAAATCCAAGCAACTACCTGCTAGATAGTGAGAGAATTGGTTAGTGAAAAAAAAAAAAAACTTCTAAAATATCTTATTTGCGTTTCAGATTGGAAATAATTTTAAAACCCATCACAAACAAAGTAAGTTGGGTTGCCTGAAAATAGCACTGACATTTGCCCATAGTTTCCATCTGATTAACTGGAAGTGACACAAGTAGATTAGAATGAGACTAAGACAATTCACATTGCAATTGTGTTAGTTTAACTTTAACAATCTTTTAACATGCTTGTTTAAATGTGGCTGACATACCATAATTACAAATCTACAAGCCTTGATTATAGAATTTTACATTGTGAACCTATGGGGAAAGTGTATTGATTTTTTGTGAAGCAATTCCTTTTTTTTTTTTTTTTTTTTAAATTTACCATTCTAAACCTGGTATCTTCACAAGATTGTTCTTTTGCCTACTGCACTGGTGTTGATACTATTTTTTCTCTTTGTGAAATAGCATCATACTACAAAGCAGTCTACACTGATTCTCCCCTTTGCTCCAAGCTCAGAAAGTTCTACAAGTTTCACAAAACTGTTGGTATGATTTTAAATATAAATGTGAACAGTTCTCTTAAATTGAATTATTTTACTAGTGAGTTCAGGATATATTTTGTGAGAAATATGAAGAACGCAAGGACTCCTTTTCACTCCTTGTTCACTGTATTGCTAATTCAAGCACAAAACTAGTTTTTGTTCTTGGTTTCTCAAGAAATTTGCTTTTTCTAGTGTAAGTCAGAAATCTTCACTATCTTCTGTCCACTGTATATGAAGTATGGTTGCTTTCTTGCATGTTGCCCATTAGCCATAAATCTTCACTGTAACTCACAGAACCAATGTACTGATGAGAAACTCAGGTCTCTCTTCTTTGTTTTTGTTATAATTAGAAGATTGTATGCAACAACTGTTTGTTAGCTCAATTAATGGGAAGGGCTAGGATATCTCCTATTGTTTGGGTACTGAGGAATGATCTGCAGAGCTGCTCAGCTATTCTGAGTCAGCATGATAAAGCGATTTCATGTGTGTATGCTACACATCTGAGAGCTCAGAGGTTCAAGATTGAATATACAGAATGCTCTGTTGGATACAAGCTGACTCCCAAAGCCCTTTTCAGAATGCAGATTGTGCATCTGCACAACTGCCTAGGGTTGTCAGCAGCTCAGTCCTGGAGTCGTAAATTTGGGTTCAGTGTTAGCCAAGTGTGGTAATTGCGGTCCAGAGCTACTTAGATATGTCTTAAGTTCCTTTTGTAGTGGTTCTGGCATCAGTATCAGATACTTAAAGTCTGGAGTTGGCCCTGCGTTTGAAGACTGCTTAAAATCTTTGAAACTTAATAAGGTAGTCTCTTTCGCACATAAATTGCCTACTTTATGTGGTTCAAGAAAAGAGTGCACCTGCACTTAGATGTTGTCTGAGGTAATGTCTGTGACATACCTAGTTACCAATATGGATAATTATTAGTTGGAAGGTCTAGAAATAAACCTTGGGTTTTTTTGAAAGGTTTCCTATTTCTCTAATTCTTTTCAATACAAGTTTTAACTTCACAGCAACAAACTGTATCCACACATATCTTAAAAAGCTGTGACAAGGGCACAATTGTTGCTGTGGAAATGGCATCATGTGTTGGTTTGGTTTTTTTTTTTCTTTTTAATGTGTTTGATTCTACTTGTTACTGTACCTTTAGAGAAGACCTAAGAGATTCCTTATTAGACATATTTCACGAATTTAATTAGTAGTAGTAATCAGATATGCAAAATATTGTCTCTTGCATTCCTTCTTCCATCCTGTTACCTCTTTAAAAAAAAAAATCTGGCATCTCAGGTTTTTTGTGTTCACCATTATATTCTGCCCCCTAAGCAAAACTTTTGTATGCATGTCAATGCTGACCATAATAATCTATTAATGTTATCATTTTAGCTGGCAAATTAAAACATGGCTAAGCAGGTTTACAGCCATAAGTGTTGTTAATGATACAATATTAAGGAGGAAAGCTTTTTTCCCTGTTTCTAAAATTTTCGTTTGGGTGAGAATATGTGCAAAACTGTGGCTTTTAACTTTCATTTAAGGTTAAAATGAAGGTTAAAGGTTAAATAAGGTTAAAACCTTCATTTAAGCTGCCTTTCAAAAGTTTGGGGTACAGTAGTTCCAGCTGCTTGGTAGTACCAGTTTGGTGGCTTTATGCATATGTGTAGTGCTTTTGTTTTTCTTCATGGCGTGAAGCCACATACTCACCTGTGTGGATTAAACAATTACAAATAATTATTTTCTGTTGAATTATAATGTGGATCCATGGGAAGTCTAAAAACATGGTATTAAATTTATGGTAGTGCTTTTTATGCGGGAGATGAATTACAACTATGCTAACAATGCTAATCCATCCTGGCTTGACTTTAAGATTACTGAATTATATGTATCATATAGTTGGAAATCATTCAAGACCACAGCATTCATTGTTTTTTCTTTTAACTCTAGTAAGTCTTTCTGATGCATCGTGAATTGCCTAGGCACATAATATGACTGCAATTCTATTTAGTTTTTCTCATTATTGTAGCATTTACAGTTACTCCCAGCTGGGAGGGGCCTAGAGGGGAGGAAGTAGTTTCTGTGGGTTTTTTCTCCAGAACAAAAAGTCTTGTCTGAAGATGATGCCTGGATTATTAAGGGAAAATGAAGTGAAGATCTTTGGCAACCCAAATTGTTACCACATCAGAGGCTTCACTTCTTGTTCTAATCTAAAACTGAAGCTCTTGTGCTCCTTAGCATTTACAACTTTCTGTAGAGGCAAGAACAAGTGAAGCCTTGAAGATTCAGAGAGACCTGTAGTGACACAGATGATACAAAATTTTTTAACTTTACAAGTAATTTTTAACTTGAAATAATTTTCTGACTTAAAAAATCATGTACCTGGTTTTCATCTTTTTTACAGTAGTGATCCTTGAGAAGATCCAAGCTTGCAAAGTTACCTTGAAGTGTCATGATAAATCTAACAGTTCTATAAGCTGTTAGATGCAGAAGGGGCTAAAAATGATCCATATGCTCATGTATTGTTACATCTTGAGTCTTAAAAGAGAAATTTTATCTTTGGTGCTGGTTTTGTTGCTAGAAGAAAAAAATAAGCTCATAAATTTGGTATCCTGTCTAAATCAGAAAGTAGGCACTTGTGGCTAAGAAAATATGGCAGTTTGCATAACTGGGTTAAGTATTTCTTCATCCTTAAAGGGATTTTTCTCTTGGGCCCTTTAGTCTGTAAAGTTTGTATTCTTATGTAGCCTTAGTGAACCCAAGAATGTGTGGAAGTAAAATTTGCAGATTAGGGACCTGGTATTTTAAGCTCTGCAGGTACTGGTTAGCATACTGCCAGTGTTGCTGTAGTTGCTGGATTACTTGCCCTCTAATTGTGCGTAGTGCTAATACATTAGACTAAAAGAAAAATTACTATTATACTATAAATATTAATACTAATATTTATATAAGAAATCTATTATACTATAAGGAAAAAAATCTGTGCCTTGTACAGCTACACTATTATGGACTTCTAAGTTTGAACTAAGTTAGCATAGATATCTCATTATCTAGTCAGTACTGTCACTCTGTTCTCTTGGGCTGAATCCGTGGCATATTAGAATGTACAGTGGTTAATGGTAACATTAGTTCTGAAGAAGTGCTTGTCCTAGTGAATAGGACATTGTGAATTTGCTCAATAGCAAAACTGATCAATTCCCCCTCATCTTCTTCAGAGGTCTGCTTGCTCAATCCAGCCAGGAAAATGTTTCTTGTGTTGGTTTTTCTAATATTGGAAAGAAGTCTGTATTTGGTGGCTTAAGCACACAAGTGCCCTTCTAGCTTATGTAGAATCTGAATTGTCAGCAGCTGATAATGGGGGAACATTAGGAGTAGTAGCACATGCTTCCTCTGTCCTTGTACCATTTTACCACTTCTCTTCTAGGCTTCCATTAGTAGTTCCTGTCTGTGACTGTGGAAGAAGGTAGAATTTTTCTCTATGTACAGATGATCCTAATTTCATTATGCATGCAGAAAACCCCCATTGTACATAATTTTTTTCGTCTGCCAAATTTCAGATAAACTGCCCTTCTTATGATCAGAGAGGCAGATTTGCTGATTTGCTTGCTACTGCTAATGATGTAACTACAGGAGATGACAGCATTGATGTATATGGACTGGAGTAAGAATGTAGGTGCCTTTGTGAAGTGAGAAACAAGGTCAATTTGGGGCTCTTTCTGCAGCAGCTGGAAGTTAGAACAGCACTTGAAACTCTGCACCCTAAGCAGAGTGGAGGTGAAGTCCCTTGAGAAATCAAAGTGATTCTAGATATGGAGATCTCATTTCCCTCAATCGTTCTCTGGTTTCTGATGCTAGTCAAGCTGAGCTCACTCAATTTGCTTAACACAGGAGAAAAACTCTTATGTTGTTTTTATTTGGGCTTTGGTTTGTTTGGGTTTGTTTGTTTTGCTTTTATTGTTTTTTGGGGTTCTTTTTGTTTGGTTTTTTGGGGGTTTTTTGTTTGTTTGTGTTTTTGGGTTTTTTTGAGGGGTGATTGTTGTTGTTTTCTTTGTTGGCATTTCGTTCATTGTATTAATTTCCTGCAGTTTTGGTATGGAGAGATCACTTGAACATATTGCTGGGAGAAGTGTGTGCTAGAGCCAGGGAGAAGACCTCTGTTCACCAGTGGTCAGCTTTTTTGCTGTCTCAAACTATCTTGTGTTACTTTGCTCTCCAGGTTGGGGAGCTGAATTAGGGGAGAGAGAATGAGTAAAGGAAAATGGATTAAGAAATAAATCATAATGATATGGAAAGGATTTTTTTTCTCCTTCTACCTTAAGATTCTGTCAAGCCCTTTGGGCTCTTCTGGGTTTAGTCTCCAGCTTTAAAATTATAAAACGGTTTCTTACAGAGAAAACTGAAATTGTAAAGTTATTAAGTTAAGTGATATGAAAGTCAATGTGTAAAGAATTATAAAAGGGCAGCAGCCATAGCTAGGAGCTGACCTCTTGTCTGTAAAAACATTTATGGTTTAGTTTTGTTCTTCAGTGATAAAAGGTCCTTAACTTGATTTCTAGAGGCAGTAATGCCACCAGAAATGTCACTTTATTTGTTTCTTTATATTCTTTCCCTAGTAGATAACTACTGACTGGCAGTAGAGACAAGGTGTAGAATAACTGGGTCTTATGTTTCTGCTTTTTCATTGTGAAAGACTGGGAAATTCTAGTAAAATACTTTTATTCTGTTTGGGTTATTTTCATCTGTTGTTTCTAGGGGTATAGACCTCTTCTCCAGGGTCCGTGAAAAATAACCTAAGGAAAGCAAACTTGTCAGTAGATTTAAGTCAGATATGTGGGAACCTTCACTTCAGTTGAACATTTATGTATAGCTGAAAAGAGCTAATATAAATGGAGACTTGAAGAATGAGCGAATACTTACTGTAGGCAGTTCTTTAACATTTGGTATTAGAAAGGAGAAGGACTTGAGGATTTCGGGGTCACAGATGTATTTTTAAGGAGGGAAAATGAGAATTTAGTCACTAGTTGGTACTGTAAGTATTTGCCACGTGTCTCAAATCAAAAGTTTCCATACACTTTCTAGCAGTGCTTGCATCATATATGTAGACTGCAGTAGAATATATTTCAAAATTAAGCTTCTTTACAGATTTTTTTAACATCTGACCCAACTGCAAAATATTTTATACCACTATTTTACTTGTGACTCTTTGTTCTAGTATATAAATAACTTAGTCTTCACAGAAATTTTTTAAAAAACCAATACTGTCAAAAAATTTGAGGCTGGAGGAGGCTGTGGTCCAGTGGGAGACTCTATGGAGAGAGGGGGCTCCTCCTTCCAGGCTGGAGCAGCCTATCCTTGGAGGACTGTACTCTGTGGAAGAGTGACCCACGCCACAGCAGTTTTGGGAGGACTGTCTGCCTGCCCGTGGGAGGGACTCAGGTTGCAGCAGTTTGGGAGGACTGCTGCTCATGAGATTGGAGCCATGCTGGGAAAGTTCACAGAGAACTGTGGGAGGGACCCCACGGCCTCACAGGGGAAGGGCTCCTCTCCCTGAGCAGCAGAAGAAAACCTCGGGTGATGAACTGACCAAATCCCCATGCCCTGTCTCCCTGTGCTGTCAGTGGGAGGGAGGGAGGGGTTGGGGGGGAAGTGTTCTTTATGGGCTTATTTTACTTCTCATTATCATCTGGTTTTGTTAGCAATAAACGCACTTAGTACCTCTAAGCTTGAGCCTGTTTTGCCCTTGGAGTGTTTTCTCCTGGTCCTTATCTCAGCTCAGGAACCCTTCATTAAATTTTTCTCTCCTCTGCCCAGCTGTGGCCAGGGAGTGTGAGCAAGTGGCTTTCATGGGTGCCTGGTGTTTGGCCAGTGTCAGACCATGAGAGCTCTTTATATCAGTCCTGTGGATGTCTCTGAATTCTGGAAGCTGTTAACTCTGTATGTCAGGAAGGAGGAAGAGTCATAGGAAACACACTGGCCTAACTCCCTGGAGTGAATGTGAGGTGTGCTTGCCTTGCAGACTTAATTTCTGAAGAATGACTTCAATATAAACTATCAGCACCTGAGAACCATAGAACACTTGAACTGGCTCAGACCATCTCTCAAGATTTATGTTAATAGATATAGTTATTTTAATTACTAAATAGTCACAAATATGGAGTTCAAATAAATACCTAAGG